>NW_027223351.1:155000-225000 GCF_030449975.1 Polyergus mexicanus
CCATTTTATATTATGTATTATAAAAAGATCATACTCATTCTCATTCTCCCAATGTAAACGCGCGATTGCGAGGACCGCGCGATTTACCCTGACGCTAAATCGACGATGCCGATGCTTAGACGTCGAGGATAAATGTGCTATCGTGCTTTTAGCACGCACTTATATTTCGCTACGGCGTACAAAGCGTGCGGGAAGAACGTTGTAATCGTCCTTCCACGCCACTCGTATCCGTGGAATAAACGTTCGGTAAGCGCGACGATTCCGTTGCTGCGTCCAAGACGAGAGGGAACCGCGCGGCCAACACACCAGATGCGTGCGCGCCACATAAGAGCCATTCGGTCTTGCGACATCGACTCGTGGCAAATGCTGTGCTCGTAATAAAAGTGTGTGCATAAAATAAGCGCCAAAGCGCTACACGTCGTACCTCTTATAATACCCAACCGGACGGATAGGCGGTCGGCGACGACACGGCTTTGCTAACGAGCGCGAGCTCGAACTCGTCGAAACTTTGTCGACGAGAGCGTAAATACAATAGTCTCTTCCCTCATAGAGACGTTTTTACTCGGACTCTGTCCGGATAAAGCACAACACAAATCGCCGTTTGTGTTTTCTTCTCTTCTCTTAAACAATAATAAAGCCCTCTGTATCGTTCGTTTTAAACGTTCTCGAAAAGACAAGAACGCAAGTATCGTGCGAGCTACGCGAAGAACGCGCAACCGCCCGTTCGTCCGATTCGGTGCGGTTCGACGGGCCGCGCGCGACGTACCTCTTATATTACTCAACCGAGTGGCCAGGCGGTCGGTTGGGTATTATAAGAGGTACGTCGCGCTCGGCGCGTCGAACCAAACCGAATCGGACGAACGGGCGGTTGCGCGTTCTTCGCGCGGCTCGCACGATTCTTGCGTTCATGTCTTTTCGAGAACGTTTAAAACGAACAATACAGAGAGCTTTATTATTGTTTAAGAGAAGAGAAGAAAACACAAACGGCGATTTGTGTTGTGCTTTATCGGACAGAGTCCGAGTAAAACGTCTCTATGAGGGAAGACTATTGTATTTACGCTCTCGTCGACAAAGTTTCGACGAGCTCGTGCTCGCGCTCGCTAGCAAAGCCGTGTCGTCGCCGACCGCTTGGCCGTCCGGTTGGGTATTATAAGAGGTACGACGTGTCGCGCTTCGGCGCTTATTTTATGCACACACTTTTATTACGAGCACAGCATTGCCACGAGTCGGTGTCGCAAGACCGAATGGCTCTTATGTGGCGCGCACGCATCTAGTGTGTTGGCCGCGCGATTCCCTCTCGTCTTGGACGCAGCAGCGGAATCGTAGCGCTTACCGAACGTTTACTCCACGGATACGAGTGGCGTGGAAGGACGATTACAACGTTCTTCCCGCACGCTTTGTACGCCGTAGCGAAATATAAGTGCGTGCTAAAAGCACGATAGCACATTTATCCTCGACGTCTAAGCATCGGCATCGTCGATCCAGCGTCAGGGTAAATCGCGCGGTCCTCGCCATCGCGCGTTTACATTGGGAGAATGAGAATGAGTATGATCTTTTTATAATACATAATATAAAATGGAGAATGATCTTGAAGTAAGAGAGGAGGAGGTTCATTATTAACACGGGCCGCCTCGCTCCTCTCACGAAGACGAGACGCGCACGCATAAAGTGCGTTGCGTAATAAGTAGTAAGTAGATAAAGAGTGTCGCCGACCGGCTAATAAAAACCGGCGGCGCGAGAAGTAAGAGCTTAATAGCGACGGGCCTTTGGGCTCGCTCGCGAGTTACCGCTCCACGCGAGTAACCGAACACGAAGCTCCCTGGTTGATCTTGCCAGTAGTCATATGCTTGTCTCAAAGGTTAAGCTATGCATGTCTCAGTGCATGCCGAATTAAGGTGAAACCGCGAATGGCTCATTAAATTAGTTATGGTTCATTAGATTGTACTCACATTTACTTGGATAACTGTGGTAATTCTAGAGCTAATACATGCAAAACAGAGTCCCGACCAGTGATGGAAGGGACGCTTTTATTAGATCAAAACCAATCGGTGGCGGGCGGTTCGCCGTTCGTCCACCGTTTATTTTAATGACTCTGAATAACTTTGTGCTTATTGTACGTTCCTAGCACCGGCAACGCATCTTTCAAATGTCTGCCTTATCAACTGTCGATGGTAGGTTCTGCGCCTACCATGGTTGTAACGCGTAATAGGGATTCAGGGTTCGATTCCGGAGAGGGAGCCTGAGAAACGGCTACCACATCCAAGGAAGGCAGCAGGCGCGCAAATTACCCACTCCCGGCACGGGGAGGTAGTGACGAAAAATAACGATACGGGACTCATCCGAGGCTCCGTAATCGGAATGAGTACACTTTAAATCCTTTAACGAGGATCCATTGGAGGGCAAGTCTGGTGACAGCAGCCGCGGTAATTCCAGCTCCAATAGCGTGTTATAGGCCGAACAGGCTATGCACGAATTATTAAATATATTATTCTAAATACATATTATTTTATATGATTACTCAACGTCTAACGCGAATACAGGTCACGTCACGAGCGTGTTGACCGAATAAAGCGCTGACAACGCGAGCCACGCGCTAAGCCCGAGCGACCGTACAATCATCTCATTGCGAAAACGCGGAAATCAGGGCAAGCGGAAGAAGGACATTGCGAAAATGCAACGTAGAAGTCTTACTTAAAGGCGAAATAAAAAGGAATAAAGAAATTGCGGAAGTGCAAGCAAAGAAGTCCTACTTAGAACTTCTTAGCTTGCATCCGGATATTGCCAAAATCCAGCGACACGACACAGCCTTGTCGCTAAACGACCCCCTCCCAGGTAGCCAAAGGGAGTTAATAAAAAGGCCCACCGCTAACGAACGGCGGGCAGTCTTGATCATTAATTAATATTACGCGGGTAGTCACAATAACTACCAAGCGGGCAGTCTTCACCATTAATATTACGCGGGCAATCTTTATTCCTTTACGCGAGCTATATCTCTAACAACCGTGTGTGTCAAAACGAGTATCAATAATTATTATAATATTAAATAGCCACGCAGTCGGCAGAAATATATACGAAGAAGCGAGAGGCGAATCTCGAGACCGAAACTCGACTCTAGACACGCGCGCGTTAAGATATCCGTTATCGTGATACGCGACGCGAGCGAAAGTGCGGGAACATTGTAATCAAGTCACAAATAAAATAGATATTAATATATTTATTTAACTGAAAAGGTGTCATTTTAAACAAATAACCACAGTGAAGTTCTCAGGCGGAGCCCGAATTTCCAAATTCCCTCCGGCAAATGATCCCAACTATCGTGCTTCTCCGGAGACACAACAAGCGTATATTAAAGTTGTTGCGATTAAAAGCTAATTGAATCTGTGTCGCACACCGTCGGTTCACCGCTCGCGGTGTTTAACTGGCGTGATGTGGGACGTCCTACCGGTGGGCTTAGCCTCGCGAGGGGCGGCCCAACTGATATCCCGTCGCGATGCTCTTTACTGAGTGTCGAGTCGGGCCGGTACGTTTACTTTGAACAAATTAGAGTGCTTAAAGCAGGCTACCTTCGCCTAAATACTGCGTGCATGAAATAATGGAATAGGACCTCGGTTCTATTTTGTTGGTTTTCGGAACTCCGAGGTAATGATTAATAGGGACAGATGGGGGCATTCGTATTGCGACGTTAGAGGTGGAATTCTAGGATCGTCGCAAGACGGACAGAAGCGAAAGCATTTGACAAAAATGTTTTCATTAATCAAGAACGAAAGTTAGAGGTTCGAAGGCGATCAGATACCGCCCTAGTTCTAACCATAAACGATGCCAGCTAGCGATCCGCCGAAGTTCCTCCGATGACACGGCGGGCAGTTTCCGGGAAACCAAAGCTTTTGGATTCCGGGGGAAGTATGGTTGCAAAGCTGAAACTTAAAGGAATTGACGGAAGGGCACCACCAGGAGTGGAGCCTGCGGCTTAATTTGACTCAACACGGGAAACCTCACCAGGCACAGACACCGGAAGGATTGACAGATTGATAGCTCTTTCTTGATTCGGTGGGTGGTGGTGCATGGCCGTTCTTAGTTGGTGGAGCGATTTGTCTGGTTAATTCCGATAACGAACGAGACTCTAGCCTGCTAAATAGGCGTACCTTATGGTATCGCGAAGGCCCCCGGCTTCGGCTGGCGGGTTTTTACTACCAACGTACAAACAAATCTTCTTAGAGGGACAGGCGGCTTCTAGCCGCACGAGATTGAGCAATAACAGGTTTGTGATGCCCTTAGATGTTCTGGGCCGCACGCGCGCTACACTGAAGGAATCAGCGTGTGTTCCCTGGCCGAAAGGCCAGGGTAACCCGCTGAACCTCCTTCGTGCTAGGGATTGGGGCTTGCAATTGATCCCCATGAACGAGGAATTCCCAGTAAGCGCGAGTCATAAGCTCGCGTTGATTACGTCCCTGCCCTTTGTACACACCGCCCGTCGCTACTACCGATTGAATGATTTAGTGAGGTCTTCGGACTGGTGCGCGGCAATGTCTCGGCATTGCCGATGTTGCCGGGAAGATGACCAAACTTGATCATTTAGAGGAAGTAAAAGTCGTAACAAGGTTTCCGTAGGTGAACCTGCGGAAGGATCATTAACGTTCCGGAGGTCCTGCTCTGCGTCTCGAATCTTTTGGACGCGCGCTCGCAGCAGTCGGCGACTGAATGGACAAAGAAAACAGATATGAAAGTAAAATGGAATAGACGGATTATATCCCGCATGTACTAATACGACGACGCGCGTCGAACGCCGCGCGCCTCTGCGACGACCCGAGAGAGAAAGGGAAGCCAGCAGCAGAGCGCCGTCGGCCTTTTTCGGTGCGGTCGGCGTCGTGCGAGCGGGATGGAGGAGGAGAGGTCTGGGTATAGGGGCGAAAGACTAATCGAACCATCTAGTAGCTGGTTCCCTCCGAAGTTTCCCTCAGGATAGCTGGCACTCGACCGTTCCCCACGGAAAGCGAACGAGTCTCATCTGGTAAAGCGAATGATTAGAGGCCTTGTCAAATCGGCAGAAGGGCTTCTCAAACGAGGATGGATGTAGATTTAATACTCTTCTATTAAGAGAAGCAATTAATGAGATGAAGAGCACAAGTGGAGGAACGGTAGTAGTATTAGATATTAGCAAAGCTTTCGATATGATTCCGCACTTCATGATTGATTTAGGCTTAAAAACAAAAGGAGTGCATAAATATGTTATAAACTTAATAAGAAAAATGTATCAGAATTGCAGAACTTCGATTAAAGCGGCAAATAATGAAAACATAGAAATAGAGTTGCGAAGGGGAGTGAAACAAGGTGATCCGCTGTCCTCCTTATTATTTAATTTAGCAATAGAGCCGATCATTAAACATATAGATAAAGAAACAACAGGCGTACGAGTCGAAAGCGAATCTGTGTCTATTTTAGCGTTTGCTGACGATATAGTGCTAATAGCTAAGGATAATGTAGAAGCGAGAAATCAGGTTAAAATGATTCATGAATATCTAGTAAACATTGGTATGTCCTTATCCGTCTCCAAATGCGCTGCATTCCAAATTGTACAAAAAAACAAAACATGGTACATAAAAGATCCAGTAATTAAAATTATGAATGAAACGATTACAAATATTGAACCTGACAAAGCCTTCGTGTACTTAGGTGCTAAAATCCATCCCTGGAGTAATTTGATAAAAGAGAATGAAGTTCCCTCAATGGTTAGAATAATTAAAAACGTTAAAAAGTTATGTTTAAAACCTTATCAAAAAATATAACTAATACAATCATATATAGGGTGGTCCTCGCGGTAACGGTCGCCAAGATTTTTAAGACACTTACAATAATCTGACATAAAAAAGTTTCAAAGAAAAGTTGTGTGGTTTCAAGGGGGCCATAAGATGATGACAATGATTTGACCTTGGAAAATCATTTGAAGGTCATGTGAAGGTCAACTTTAAAATCTTAAATGGAAACCCCCATTTTTTATTTAGTATTCTTGTAGCTGACATTGAGAGCTTTCCAAAACACTATAACAAAGTATTTTTTTATTCCAAAACTTGCTCCCCTTGGCCGCAATAAAAAATAACATAAGAATGGAACAATCAATGGACCCGGCTATGCATGGTTTGGTCCAGAGTGAAAAATTAAAGCATGCACTAAATAAATATTTTGAGGAACTAAGGATAGTAAAACCTGAAACGATAAAAAATGTAGATAAGGCGAAAATGCTACTTAAAAACCGAGAAGCAACTAGTTGGGAAGATCTTTATCTGCAAGGTCAAGTTGTAAAAGATTATCGAGGGGACAAAGTTGGAAGTAGGTGGCTAAGAGATCCTACGTTACTAAAAGGCTCGCGTTTTATTGACGCGAGAAGACTTAGGACGAATACGTTCGGGACTAGGATCGTCCTCAGCAAAACTAAGCCCAATGCGGAGGTGATATGCAGGAGATGCTCGATGCAGGCGGAGACTTTGGGACACGTTTTGGGCATATGTATACATACTAAACCTGCTCGTATAAAAAGGCATAACGAGATTAGAGATTTTCTGGTGAACAAACTATTTAAATCTAAAACGGTATTTGTCAAATATATAACTCGCGGTATAACTCGCCGCTGTGGATCGTACCTAAAACAGCGGATTCAAAAGACAATAAAAGATGGCGCATGGTCATAGATTACCGTGCATTAAACGAAAAAACAATAGGAGACGCGTACCCGCTCCCTAATATTACAGAGATATTGGACCAACTAGGTAGCGCGAAGTATTTCAGCGTTTTCGATCTCGCGTCAGGATTTCACCAGATACCTATGCATGAGTCTCACGCTGGCAAAACGGCCTTTTCCACCCCCTCATGGGCACTACAAGTTCACCCGGATGCCGTTCGGTCTCAAGAACGCACCCGCCACGTTCCAGAGGCTCATGGATCAGGTGCTATCAGATCTTCAGGGGAGTGAATTATTCGTATACCTCGACGATATTGTATTATACGCGAGTTCGCTAAAGGAGCACAAAGTCAAGTTCAATAAGTTAGTCGAAAGACTCAGAAGGGCAAACCTAAAGCTTCAACCGGACAAATGCGAGTTCTTACGAAAAGAGGTCGGTTACCTGGGGCACATTATTAGCAATCAGGGAGTAAAACCCGACCCCGCAAAGGTACAAGCAGTTAAGGAATTCCCTACCCCGCGAAACGCGAAGAATATAAAATAGTTCCTCGGCCTGGCAAGATATTACCGGCGATTTATCCCTAACTTTTCCGAGATCGCACGTCTCTTAACTAAAATTCTAAAGAAAGAGGAACCATTCGCTTGGAAAGATGAGCAAGAATTAGCATTCGGGCAGCTCGGCGAAACCCTGTGCACGGAGCCGATCTTACAATATCCAGATTTTACAAAACCCTTCGTAGTCACGACGGACGCTTCGGGGCACGCGATCGGCGGCATTCTGAGCCAAGGTCCTATAGGTAAGGACCTGCCCATCGCGTATATCTCTCGCCTCCTAAATGCGACCGAAAGAAACTATTCAACCTTAGAGAAAGAACTGCTCGCGATAGTCAATTGCGTAAACTACTTCCGACCCTACCTATACGGACAGAAGTTCGATCTGGTCACCGATCATAAACCCCTAATATGGTTGCATTCGGTTAAAGACCCTACGTCCAGGTTAGTCCGTTGGCGACTAAAGTTAGCCGAATACGATAGATTAAGAATACTAGAAGATAACCATTGTCCGGCAATAGGCAGACACAAGGGTATAACCATGACCTCCAATCGCATTAAGAAATCACTGGGCCGGAATGAAGGCCGATATACAGTCTTTCGTACAAAATTGTCGTTCCTGCCAGTTAAAAAAACTGATACGCGTAAAAACTTAACAACCAATGGTGCTTACCGATACCCCTGACTCCGCCTTTGATAAAGTTTCTATGGACATAATGGGCCCCCTGGCCACTATACGCTCTGGTAATACTTATATATTAACAATTCAAGACTTACTGACTAAGTATTCTCTCGCCCTACTTCTCAAACACGCGGGCACAATAAACGTAGCGGATGCATTCACAAACGAGTTTATTTGTATATTCGGAGCCCCGAGGGCTATACTAACCGACCAAGGTTCCCATTTCCTCAATAGATTAATGCGCAACGTAGCCCATAAATTTAGAATTAAACATTTTAGAACTACAGCGTATAGACCACAGTCTAACGGGTCAGTAGAGAGATCGCACCAAGTACTTTGGAAGTACCTGAAGCACTACGTCGACAAATCCAACGAATGGGACACATATCTCAAGCTCGCATCGTTCTCTTACAATACAAGCGTCCACGAAGGAACGCAATTTACTCCTCACGAGCTAGTTTTCGGGAAGACTGCCAAGGTATCTTCCAGCGAGACCGACACAACCCAGGAGCCGAATGAGAGTTACGCGAGATATCTGACAGAATTGTTTAACAAACTTAAAGACGTGCAAACAATCGCACGCGAAAATTTAATCAACACAAAAAAACGATCTAAATTATACTACGACCGTAAGCTCAATACGCGTAGATTTAAGGTAGGAACTAATGTATATCTGTTACGAGAGCCCACAAAAGGTAAACTGGGGGACCAGTATACTGGACTTTATAGAATCACCGAAATACTCGGTAATAATAATATCAAAATAGCCATAAGTAGACATAAGAAGCGAATCGTGCACGCGGATAAACTAAAGTTCTCGCCACACCAAGCCCCCACTTCGATCAGTACCCCCCCCCCGAGTTCCTGACCGCAGCAGCTATAATAACACCGCACCGGAAAAGGACCGACCAGTTAGCAATGAGCCTTAACATGGAGCCTACCTCACCGATCATCATCATCATCGCACTTCTATCCTCCACTGCATATAGTCTAACGGGATACGACTGCGGTAGTGATAAATTGAACATTGTTACAACTAAGCGAGTTCGACCACACCACGGGCCTACAATGCCGGATTGAGATCGACCGGACCATATACTACTGTGGAATGCATTCCCACATCTCTGCCGTACAAAATGGGAAGCGAGAATACATCCGGGAAATATCTGCCAAAACGTGGAAGAAGCTGCACGACAGTGGAACTATATTCCTGGGAGGCAACGCTTTAATCGCGGAAATCAAAATAAACACCACATCCACGCATAGCCTGACATTTGCCGGAACCCTCACCGTAGACGTACGCTGCACAGGGACGCAATTCAGCAATCCATTCGGAACATGGGACAACGTGGTCGTACAGGCTTCTATCAAGATAACTACCAGGAGCCTGGAGTTGCCGATCAAGCACACCTCAAATGAAGTCGTCTTACCCTCAGGAAGCCGTTGCCGCGCAACGGAGGGTGAATGTAGCGACGCAGACGGTACGTCAACGTACTGGAGAATTATACCGACGGATAGCTGCAACTTCCGACGCTGATGTATTATACCAAGGCATCGCCTACTGGCTCACCCCCAAGGAGGCACAGAAGGAGTCCTCCGTCATCTACACGGTCACAACAAAGGAAACTACGTTCGCTCTAGCCAAGACTTCAGATACGAACCTCTGCGGCTATAAGTTAACCCAGACGGAACACCCGAAGTTATTTATCCTTGAGACGCAACCGAGAAGAACGTTCAAATCTCAATCAAGAATCGCCATCGACAACCTTGATATCTTCTCATACGTGAACTCCAAATTCATATACGTGGAAAAGCACCTGAAGACCCAATTGACACAGCTGTACCGGGACATCATGGGCCAAAAATGCGCCCTGGAGAAACAAATTCTGGAAAACGCACTCTCACTTTCCAGCATCGCCCCGGACGAGATGGCATTTCGTTTGATGAAATCGCCCGGCTACATGGCAATCACCGTCGGCGAGGTAATTCATATCATCAAGTGTGTTCCCGTCCTGTGCAAAATTCGACAGACCGAGGAATGCTATAACGAATTACCCGTCTCGCATGGTAATACGTCATACTTCTTATCACCAAGATCGAGGATATTAATGAAGACAGGAATCACTAGGGAATGCAGCGAGCTGTTGCCGACCATGTACAGAGTCGAAGACACATGGTTTCGGATTACGCCGAGACCTATCGAGGCCTTACCACCATCAACCATCCAACCACTAACTAAGCCCTGGTGGAAGTACGTGAGCCCATCAAATCTCGCGATCAGCGGAATTTACTCCACAGAAGACTTGGACCGCTTGAGAAATCACATAATGTTCCCAGTAGAAAAACCCGCGATGTTGGACACCATCGCGCAGGGAGCTATGGGACACACGATCCCCTATGGGAGCGTGTCATTGTATAATCTCATGGACGAGAAGTCATTAGAAAAGATAGCGGAAAACGCCGGAACACGACTGTGGCAACGATTCATCACGTTCGGATCAGCAAGCGCTGGAGTGCTCGCCATAATCCTACTAGTGAGACTCGCTAAGTTCGTAATCGATTCTATTATAAGACGCTACGCTCTTCACTCTGTCTATAGGTGGAGTCTTCACCTGCTGGGAGCAGTCTGGAGCTCAATCACCTTCTCCTGCAGATGAGAGCCCGCGGACAGCCAGCACCTAGGGAACAAGGGACCCGGAGATCCCTATTGCAGAATCAACGCCCCTTGCCCTCCCTAAGAATAGCGAAGAAGTACCTAGAGAAAGTGTGCGCGAAGACCCCCAAAACTCACCAAACGCCCCACCGAAAGACTATGGTAAATTGAATAAATATCTATATACCCACCGAGGATCCTAGATTAATAAAAATCGCATAATCAATTGTTAGCATAACTTTAAGAAAGTGATGTAAGCGTACTACAAGCATAAGTTTAAGCGCTTTGGAGAATGTTGGAACAATAACGTCCAACATTCTTTTCCGAGGGGGGAGGTATCATCCTGTCAAAATTTCAACCTTTGAATTTCTATTTGTTCTCTCTTAAATAATCTAAGTCTAATAAGCGCAACTTGAATAGCGCGCCAAAAACACGCCATGACACTTGATTCCTCCGAGTGCAGAGGCATGGCGCTTCGTTAGCTCTAAGGAAATTCCCACTACTGAGCATTCCACCACTACGCATCCCTACTCTCGGCAGCGGCCGAGCCGCCGAAGCGAAGGAGCCCAGTGCGCGCTCCAACTTTGGGAGTCTACTCCGCCACTTCGAACCGTCAACAGCTCTCTTAGGAGAGCCTCTCCCGCGACTGCGACGCAATTCAATTCTAAGTTCGAATTCTAACTCTAACTTTAAATTCAATTTCAAAATCCTAACTCTAGTGTTTAATCTAAATTTACTTATAACTCTAAAATTAAGTCGAATTAATGCAACAGTGTACAAGTTGAATGAACATATTGTGCTGTATGAGAATTAAGTCAACTCTTCATTAACGCACCTTATCCAACTCTTGCTTTGAGCCTTCCGCATCCGTAAGTAAATAATACGCATTTTAAGATTATTTCTCCGCTCTCATCCGTTTGGTTAACCTTTCTGTTAACAATATCCTGTTAAAATCTACAGTTATCAAAATACATTTTCGCCCGGCTCTATTCAATTATACACACACGCACACGCTTACACCTGATATACAGTACCAGCAGTACGGACCGCCGCACACTGTTATTGCAATCAGTCCAAACACAAGATACAGCCGTGCGGTCCATCGCACGCCGTGTCCTCTGGAAAGCACACGCCGTCTTGATTAGAGCCAGTGATCAGTGGTTAATTAAATAAATTAACAAATGCCAAAGACCAGACGTGGAGGAGTGAAGAAGCGCGCGCGTAAACTACTTCGCGAGTTGATCCTAGAACCCGTAGATTCCGGGCTATCGCGATACGTTGGTGTAACACCGCACTACGATCCTGAATACGAACAATTATTCGCGAATCATCACACCGCTACCTTAGAGATCTCGCGACGCGCCAAGTGCATAACTCCCATCAAGTGGCCAGCCAAGCTGATTCCAATCGAAGTCGAGCGCCCAAGGACTCCACCCAGTGACATCAACGACAAGGATCCCAGGAAGGCCGGATATCGGTGAACCAAGCAGGGAATCCCGGACCGTTCGATTAACATCCCGACCATCCGTCACAAGGTAAGAAAGTATACTTATGCGACCTTTAGTTACCCCCGAACCCCGGACAATTATTACCAAATCCACTTCGTTAAACGCGCGAATTCCTTGCGAGTAATCCACTTACCATACACGCGTCTTATAACATTGAGTTCTGCCATAATATAATCTAGTTAAACACATCAAGAATATTCTAGAATATTTCGAAACGCGCGTCCTTCCCAGAGTTTTCGGACGAAAACTTCTTATCTGATGGTTAGGATTTGTTTTATGACACGCTTTTCGAGTTTCACTTTTATGACTCACCCTTTGTCTAATACTGAGTTTTTCTTTCCTGACGCACTTCGAGTTTTACTTTTATGACTCACCCTTTGTCTAATACTGAGTTTCTCTTTCCTGACGCATTTCGAGTTTCACTTTTATGACTCACTCTTTGTCTAATATTGAGTTTCTCTTCCTGAGGCATCTCGAGTTTCACTTTTACGACTCATTCTTTTTGCCTGCGTCTCGATTTCCCTTTTGACTCATTCTTTTCTCCGCGAATAGCTTAGTTTTCTGAATGCCCCCTCTGTTTTGTTTAATATTAAGCTAAAATGCACCCTCTTCGTTAAGTTCCCTTCCCTATCTGCGTATCCATCGCGAATAACCTTGATCGCAGGTATCCTTGGGGAGAACCACGCGGTTCATTCGACCCGAAATTCGCGATCGTGTCCTGCAAAAAATTCCGAGCTCTGCAATCCCCTTCTCGCAGCCGGAATTCGACGGGACGTAACAAGAATAGTCGAAAATTCTTGTGCAACATCAAGGAAATTGAGGATATGCGCATTTTTGCGCACAGAGTTGAAAACGCTATGTATGCATGTTTTGTTCGTTCGGAACGTCTTAGTTACGTGTCAGTATGTGAGATTTGCCAAAAATTCTTGTACAACATCAAGGAAATTGAGGAGAAACGTTTTTCTTGACACAGAGCTGAGATCGCTATGTACGCAAGTTTTGTTCGTACGGAACGTCTTAGATACGTGTCAGTAAGTGAGACTAGTCGAAAATTCTTGTGCAACATCAAGGAAATTGAGGATAAACGCTTTCTTTGGCACAGAGCTAAGATCGCTATGTACGCAAGCTTTGTTCGTTCGGAACGTCTTAGTTTCGTGTCAGTAAGTGAGATTAGTCGAAAATTCTTGTACAACATCAAGGAAATTGAGGGGAAACGCTTTTCTGCGCACAAAGCTGAGATCACTATGTTCGCAAGTTTTGTTCGTTCGGAACGTCTTAGATACGTATCAGTAAGTGAGATTAGTCGAAAATTCTTGTACAACATCAAGGAAATTGAGGAGAAACGCTTTTCTGCGCACAGAGCTGAGATCGCTATGTACGCAAGTTTTGTTCGTTCGGAACGTCTTACATACGTGTCAGTAAATGAGACTAGTCGAAAATTTTTGTGCAACATCTAGGAAATTGAGTATAAACGTTTTTCTGCGCACAGAGCTGGGATCGCTATTTACGCATGTTTTGTTTGTTCGAAACGTCTTAGTTACGTGTCAGTAAGTGAGATTAGTCGAAAATTCTTGTACAACATCAAGAAAATTGAGTATAAACGTTTTTCTGCGCACAGAGCTGGGATCGCTATTTACGCATGTTTTGTTTGTTCGAAACGTCTTAGTTACGTGTCAGTAAGTAAGATTAGTCGAAAATTCTTGTACAACATCAAGAAAATTGAGGAGAAACGCTTTTCTCGGCCCAGAGCTGAGATCGCTATGTAGGCAAGCTTTGTTTGTTCGGAACGTCTTAGATACGTGTCAGTAAGTGAGACTAGTCGAAAATTTTTGTGCAACATCAAGGAAATTGAGGATGAGCGCATTTCTGCGCACAGAGCTGAAAACGCTATGTACGCATGTTTTGTTCGGAACGTCTTAGTTACGTGTCAGTATGTGAGATTTGCCAAAAATCTGTAATAAACCGCTTTCGCGAGAGGGTCGTGGATAACTCGGTCGGGATCCGGGGCTCGTGAAAGAGTATCGAGAGACGAACGAAAGCAACGTGAGGTAAAATATAATTTATTGCGTGTAAGTATGTGTGTATACAGAGTGAGTGTATGTGTATAACGTATGTGTATACACGTTGTATGTGTGTGAGCGTGTGTACTTGTGCGTGAGTGAGACGATAGGCGAGCGAGTGCGTGCGCGAATGTATAATATCTAAGTATGATGTATAATGTATCGAAAGTATGGGTGTGCGAACGTATAATATCTTAGTAGTATGTACAGTGTATCGAATATGTGTGTGAGGCAAATGGCGATGTGTGTGCGGCAAGATGCACCCGTGTATGTGAAAGATGCGGAATCAGTTAGTGGTGTGGTCGTGTCGGTCGCGGTGCATCCGAATTACATGCACGTATGCGCGGCGCGGAGCGCGATTTCGGCGGTTCGATATAATATCGATTATACGAGCGGATCTTGATTTCGGCAGAGGCCGCTAACTATCGGGCGATAAGTTTGGTCGGGCCGGTGGGCGGTCCTTAGACGCGCCTGTATCGATTCGGTTGCGTTGATTGATGTCGCGGCTGGATTAGATCCTTCCCCTGAGCGGGACTTAGCGCGCCATATTAATGGCGATTCCGATTTCGTAAATGGCGGTCGCGGAATTACGATCCGTTTGTGAGTAACGTTTTGTCGTGTCGTCCGGTATAGTCGGTCCGTGGAATTCAGGAGTGCAACGGTCGACGGGAACACCCGTCAATGGCAGGGAACTCCCTACCACTGGTTAATCGCCGTTGCACTTAGATGGACGGATTGTGTGAGGCGTTGAAAACTCTCGGCGGAGGTTGAGTACGCCCAACCCCGTTTTCCTCTTTTATTAAACGGTCGGAAGGATCGCTCTTGGAGATGCCGCAAACTCTCGGCGGAGGCTGGGTACTCCCAACTCCGTTTTCTCTCTCCTCAAACGGTTATAGGATCGTAGCGGATTTCCAGGCGTCTTACTGACTCTGGCGGTTGCGGAAGATCTGGTCCTGAGATGTAAAACGTGCTCTATTTATACCGCTTTTCCGGCGGGTGCGCGTGCGTAATATGCCTTAATGTTTAAGGCATATTATTTAACGGTGAACCGCCGCGCGCGACTCGGGTGGTTTCGGGAACGGTCGGTACGGTTACCCGAGCGCGGAGACGGTTCCGGGTAAACACGCGTCTTAACGGCGGTTTACAAATCGGAACGTCTTATAAATCTTTAAAAATGGGCGCCTCCGCATTATGCCCGACCGGTGTTTGTTAGGCGGCGGACTTCCGGCGGATCGACGGCCGGGTAACGATGGAGGGATGCATCGTTACAAATTCTTGTACAACATCAAGGAAATTGAGGATAAACGCTTTTTTGCGCACAGAGCTGCTATCGGTATATACGCATGTTTTGTTCGTTCGGAACGTCTTAGTTACATGTCAGTAAGTGAGATTAGTCGAAAATTCTTGTACAACATCAAGGAAATTGAGGATAAACGTTTTTCTGCGCACAGAGCTGAGATCGCTATGTACGCATGTTTTGTTCGTTTGGAACGTCTTACAATAGTTATGTGTCAGTAAGTGAGATTTGCGGAAATCATTGTACAACATCAAGGAAATTGAGGAGACACGCTTTTCTGCGCACTGAGCTAAGAACGCTATGTAGACAAGTTTTATACTTTCGGAACGTCTTACAAGGGAAGGGCGCGACGTTGGGGTCACCGAATTTAAAAAGGTTTTTATATAGTGTAGTACTCTACCAGAAGAGTACTTGAGCAAAGCGACAAGGCGCAACGCTCAGCCATTTTCAAGAAAAATTTATTTAAAAAATACAGAGTTCCTCATACCCGTTTCCGTTAGACCGATTATCGAGAAGTTGGCGTAGGTTGGCGTTAAGCGTGTGACTATCACGCAGCAGACCCGGGTTCGATTCCTGTCCGTCGCATTTTTTATTTTTTTTTTTCAATACATTCCAGCAACGAATGTTTATTTATATAAAATAAAATTAATTTAACTAACCATTTTTTTTAAATTTGCATTTTTCAAACGTAATTTTTTTTAAATTTACTTTGAAAGTGGGCATAATTTTCATTCAACTTACAAACATTATTTTATACATTCTACCCGGATTTTCTATATAAAATGAAGCAAATAAAACTATTTCAACAGTTATAATTTAATACAAAAACTTTTTAATTTATCATAATTTTGTTTAGTGTCTAATTTTTTGTCAACTTCGTTGTACCGTTCCGACCATAATATTTTTGTACCTGATTTGACCGTAACTGCTAACGGTTTCTGTTCCCCTTCCAGACTACTTCCCTAACGTATATTTCTATACAAATTCTATTCTTCGAGATCTTTTGAGATCCTGTCTGATCCAGTCCGATCTTTTACGAAGCCAGTGATCCACCAGTTTAACGTGAGCTAGTGACAGCGTCGGTTGATACTAGAGCGCGAAGTTTGCAAAAAGTGCTTTCTGTAAGTGTATTTAACGAAAGTTTTCTACGATACGTCCGTGATAAAAATGGAGAAAGGACCTTCGACCAGTCGGGAACTTGATATGGATCTCGGAGAAAGATCATTTTTGGACGAAAATTTCAAAGGAGAATTTACGAACGCTCTTTTTGCTGCCAATTGTATTTATGAAGAACAGAATCTTTTGACAAACAAGCCTCCTGAAAAAATCAGTTCTGTTTCTTTGGCCATGGCAGAAGAAATAAGCAAAGCAACAATAAGTGTGCTCAATGAAGGCATTGTTACAACAGAAGAAGAATTAATTATGTTCCATGAAAGTGATGAAGAAGGAGAATTTGAGGAGGTATGTTTTATTGTTTTTTTTACTATTATAATAATTTGTTATTTAATTTCTTAATAACTGTAAAAAAACATCTAATTTCATTCTTTCCAGTGCACAGATGATTCAGCGGTCGACTCCGATTTTAATCCAGAAGATTTTGAAGAGCCTTCTAAAGAATATATTTCGCTGGAATATAAAGAAGAAGTTGTTGGCCTTGCGCAGGCACATCCGAAATGGAGTTTGGCCGCTCTTCATAAAAACGGTGCCTCCCGTTTAAAACGAAAAGATCACCTTCAGCGATGGAAGAAAAACGTTCAAAAAGGTGGAACGCGAATCGATAAGTTAAGAACGATAGATTCTGAAACTTTCGATCGTTTCACCGAAGCAAGACATTGTTTGGAGCAGGTAAAAACATAAAAGATAACTTATAGAAAAAACAACAAATTTATTGCGTTTTTTCCGTTATGTTTTCAAAAATATTATTTATATGATAATATTATATTTATTCTATGTAGCATATATTTTATGTAAATCAAATATTTACAGGTTACTACTAGGACATTGCAGCAATGGGCGATGGCAGCAGCTTTTCCTTTTCTTTCGGATAATTTTCGATTTGAAGCCAGTCTTACGTGGGCGAAGGTCTTCAAGCGAAAGCACAAAATAAGGCAACGGAAAATTACTAAATACGTGAGCAAAAGAGACATCGTTACTCTCGAGGAGACAGTGAAGGCTGCGGAAAAATTTCAAAAGCAAACGAGGTTCCTGATTCCTAGCTTTGATTTGGACCTGGTGATCAATACGGACCAAACAGATTGTCAATACCAGACGATTTATAACAGATCATTGGACTTCCAGGGAGCCAAAACCGTATTTGTAAAAAAACAGAGTTTGAATAAGATCACACATTCATACACCGCACAGTACAGCATAACTGCGTCAGGCAAGTTGCTTCCCCGAGTCTTTCTGTGTCTACAAGAGCCCACGAATAAATTTGGCCCTATAGTTACGAAAACTGTTAAGAAATTAGAAGCAGAATTTAAAAATGTTGTGGTTACTTGTTCTAAATCAGGAAAATTAACGAAAGATTTATATAAACAGTTTCTTGAAACTATCGTAGTGCCATATGTGACAAATAATAAATTTATGCTGATTATTGATTCCTGGGAGGGGCAAACAGATTGTAGTTTGCATGATAATATTTTTGAAAATGACTCTGGGGAAGCAACTTGTACTTTGAAATTTATTCCTCCAAAATGTACGCCTCTTTGTCAACCATGCGACGTATATTTTTATCGGCAAGTAACAAATTTTATAAGACGAATGCAAAATGCACCTGCTTTACTGAAAGATCAGCGAGAAATAGCACCGCGCGAAGATGCTATAAAAATACATTCAATAGTTCACCACCAATTGAGCGCTCCCATCTTCTTTCCTATGTTAAAATATGCTTGGTTTGCTGCGAAATTAATAGAGGAAAGATCAATTTTTTCTAATGTAAATAATGTCTGCTTTCCTTCAACACTTTTGAAAAAGCATTGTGCGTGTCGGGATGCATCTTTTGTAAAGTGCGCATGGTGTGAGGAAAGCCTTTGTTTCACGTGCTTTTATGACAAGTATCATCCAAACAATTGTAAACGATCTGCAGAAAGTGTTGATAAAAATGATAATGAGGATGAATAATAAAATAAATAAAAGTTTTGGCACAATATTCTTCGCATTTTTCTTTGCAATTGTGTATTAATAATAAATTATAACTATATTCAAAGTGTACCGTTAGCAGTTACGGTCAAATCAGGTACAAAAATATTATGGTCGGAGCGGTATAACGAAGTTGACAGAAAATTAGACACTAAACAAAATTATGATGAATTAAATAGTTTTTGTATTAAATTATAACTATGTTGAAATAGTTTTATTTGCTTCATTTTATATAGAAAATACGGGTAGAATGTATAAAATAATGTTTGTAAGTTGAATGAAAATTATGCCTACTTTCGGAGTAAATTTAAAAAAAATTATGTTTGGAAAATGCAAATTTAAAAAAATGGTTAGTTAAATTAATTTTATTTTATATAAATAAACATTCGTTGCAGGAATGTATTAAAAAAAATAAAAAAATAAAAAATGCGACGGACAGGAATCGAACTCGTGTCTGCTGCGTGATAGTCACACGCTTAACGCCCGACCTACGCCGACTTCTCGATAATCGGTCTAACGGAACCGGGTATGAGGAACTCTGTATTTTTTAAATAAATTTTTCTTGAAAATGGCTGAGCGTTGCGCCCTGTCGCTTTGCTCAAGTACTCTTCTGGTAGAGTACTACACTATATAAAAACCTTTTTAAATTCGGTGACCCCAACGTCGCGCCCTCCCTTTGTTAGTTACATGTCTGTAAGTCAAATTAGTCGAAAATACTTGAGCAACATCAGGGAAATTGAGGAGTAACGCTTCTCGCCACACAGAACTATGATCGCTATGTACAAAAGTTTTCTTCATTCGGAACGTCTTAGTTACGTGTCAGTAAGTGAGATATGTTGAAAATTCTTGTATAACATCAAGGAAAATGAGGAATAACGTTTCTCGTTACATAGAGTTAAGATCGTTATGTACGCAAGTTTCCTTCGTTCGGAACGTCTTAGTTACGTGTCAGTAAGTGAGATTTGTTGAAAATTTTTGTACAACATCAAGGAAATTGAGAAATAACAATTCTTGGGACACAGAGCTAAGATCGTTATGTATGCAAGTTTCCTTCGTTCGGAACGTCTTAGTTACTTGTACGTAAGAGAAATTAGTCAAAAATTTTTGCACAACATCAAGGAAATTGATGAATCACGTTTCTCGACACATAATATTAAGACCGCTATGTACGCAAGCTTCTTTCGTTTGGAACGTCATAGTTACGTGTCTGTAAGATAAATTTGCCGAAACTTGACGTTCTCCTTGTACGGCTCGAGATCGAACAGACGTCTTAACTCCGCATGGAGGCCATCGGAGTTGTCTTCCCAGACGTCCTCGCCGATCTCACGCTCGTGACGTTTCACCATTCTAATAAATCGCTGGTGCTCAAAGTTTAGAAAACCGGGAATCTGTATGTCGCTCTTAGTATCGTACTATAAAATAAAATTATAATATATTATAATATACTATAAATAATTATTACAACGTAAAATATGCGAAAATATTGCTTACTCTCTAGTATACTACAAGATTCAATAGGGTTCTCAGCAGCCCCATCGCCAAATCCTCCGCCCACCACGACCCGTTTCAGCGGCCCTGGCACAACACCGTTTCTATTAATGATGGTATTTTCGAACACTTCGTGTAATAAACGAACTTTGAACACGCTTTTGTCACTCACTGCTCGAAACGTTATGACAGCCACGACAGGGCAAACATTGTCTCGATGAAACATTTTAGAGTAGGGCATGTATCACTTACAAAGAACGCTTACCTTCTGCACATGATAAGAAGACAAAACTAAACATGTTCCCGCGAACAATTATTTAAAGTTTTTTAACTATGAATAATATATTTTTATAATATGTAAACCACTATCGAATGGCTATTGAAAAGCTATTGAACGGCTATCGTACAGCTTTGAACAGCTATCAAACGGTTATTGAACAGCTTTGAACAGCTATCGAACGGCTATCGAACAGCTTTGAACGGCTATGGAACAGCTTTGAACAGCTATCGAATGACTATTGAACGGCTAAAAACGACTATTGAACTACAAAATAATTATTTTAAAAATTTTATGTTTATAGACATGTAACATCTGTAGCCCGATAAGGTGACTGATGCCGTTATCTAACGTCACGTACTGAAATTTAATCACATACTGAATCGCATACTGAAATAAGAAAGAGGAAAAGGGGAAAATAAAAGAAAATAAAAATACATTTTAACAATAGCTTATTCTAAATAATGTTTGGATGAATCTTTATGATGATTCGTCCACCAATTGAATATTTTAAATACATTTTGTAAAGCGCAATTTTTCAAATGTTTTTCAGCGCATAGTATTAGTAACGTCTAGCTTATTTAACGAAGTGATATCTTCATAGTCCGCATCCAAGATCTCGAAAATAACGTCGTTTCTCGCATCATCATCAAGTATATCGGTCAGCCATTCTCGTTTTTCGTATCCTTTAACGTACACGATAGTAGATGCTCCATCTTCCTTTTCCATCGCATCCATCACAGCTCTCGTAATCAATCGCCTAGCGAAGCTGTATGGAACGTTTCCATCTTCCCATTAAAGTCCATAGTGATGTCAGCCATGAAGCTTGACATCTCTCAGATTTTGTAAGTGCACGCCATCGTATGGGATTTGCAAAAAAAAGAACAAATCCATTTTTCATCGCTACTCCTTTCACGACAATTCCGCCCTTTTCGCCCGATAATAAATTCTTGCAGATCCATAAACGTTGGCGCGATCATGCTGACAATATTACTGCACGATTGCAAGAATGATGTACGACTTCTATCGACCGTCAAAATTTCAATCTTTATATATTTTGACATTGGAAGGGATATTTGGTAATCTATGTAATTTTACGAACTACGTTAGTCAATGGGCAATATTCGACAAGGCAATCGTGCTAAATGAGACAATAGGCGGTAGTATTTGCCGGTATATCCTCTTTGCACTCAAACCTTAATCTTACGTCCACGGTGGAATTTTTAACAGATTTGTTCTGTAGCGAACAGTCAATAACCGCGAGAGGACCGCAATATAGAAATTTTAAAATGTTTAATAGCACATCATGATCACATCCGTAATAAGATTTGCGAAAACAGGAGTACATATCGAACAGGAGGGCGAATCTATTTTTATCAAAATCTAAATTTAAATCATCGTAGGGATAAAATTCCAAATTTAGATAGAGTTTAATGTTGGTCAATTTACAGTCATCGAATGTAGTAATATCTTTTGACACAGCATTTTTTCTGTCAGTCTGCAGCGCAAACATCACGTATCGCGGCTTCTCCAGCTGAGAGGCGGCTTTCACGGTCCACGAATGCTTGGTCGTATTATACAATAGAAGAAATTCGTATAGATCCCAGAAGCGAAAACTCATATTCAAGTATCGCCTGCTTTCCAACGCGCGTAGCAAGGATAGTTTATTGACCTCGCTCAATATTACATGTGGCATACGCCATTGTATCTTGAATAATTCGATATCAGCTTCAGCCGTAGCATTTCCAAATATGCAATTGTTGTCGTTGCGCGAACGTATCAGAATTAATTCGTGACAAGCGTTAATCACAATTCGCTTATAATCTTCACAAAAACCCAATAGTATGTTTAGCGGCACGCAAAAATTGAAGTAAGCTTCAGCAGCATTATGTGACATATTCCACGCAGCATTCCCCACGATTTTACCCCTCTCGGCTGTTAGAGAGACATAGATTTTAATCGTGGAAGTTATTCCAACGTTTCTGTTGCGGTCAATCTCCACACCGTCTAGTTCATATCGAAGTTCATCAAACATAAACGTGACACAATTGTTGCCCAATATCACTCTTCTCCCTTCAGCTCCTTTACGCACCATCCACTTTCCCTCGACGTATAGAAAACTTTCACATGGTAACATATACAAATCTTGATGTTGTATCGGTATCCGTATCTCGCCGCTATATCCCACCGTTGTGTTGGCATATGGATTGTACGTATGAGTCTCAATCTTGACGATACGATCGTCAAAGATCGGCTCACCTCCGATATTCAAGATGTGAATCATATTGTTTAAGTATTTCGTCCGACGAATCCCAATGATTTTAAAAACTTGCGATTCAACGCGCTGAGCTTCTTTTTAGCGTAACCAGATATCTGATTATTATCACCCGATACCGCAGTCACTTGCCGTCTAAACCGTCCTCGCCCTTATGACGATCTTAACAATATGTGTTATGGCTGATGAAGAAGTTATTGTTATTGAAGATGAGGATGTCATTCTCGAAGATGACCACTTGATGGAAGTTGAGAATTTGTCGGACGATTCATCAGACGAAGACTGCATACTTTCGGAGGATTTCGATTACAATAGTGATTGCAGTAGTGTTATTATGGACATAAATCAACGTACTTTAAACTGAGTTGAAATAAATAGTTTAGGTGCGGCAAAAATGTGCTGTATATACTTTTATTATAAAAGTGAAGACAACGAAAAAATTTGCACATGCTATTTTATGCATATTTTAGACTTATTTTCGAATATTCGTGTTGTGCGACAGCATGAAAGTGCAATTTATGACCTAATCCTGGAATCGTTTTGCGGAGAATGTAGAAAACCGCTGTACCAGATAATGCCCTGCAATATGTGCCCAATTTGCACTGTATAAGCTGGACAAAACTTGTGTTGTGAAAAGACTTAATTAGGAAATATGGGGGACTCCGAACATTTTGCGGAATTAGAACAATTTTTATGGGAGGATTTTATACAAGTGAACTCGGTATGTGCATGCGAGTTATGGGAAAAAACATGCCTTAAATGTCTCGAGTGGTTGGAAGAACAGTACCGACTCGAGATGTTACAACAGGGGCATGGAATTCAATCGCTGGCTAACCGAATCGCGCGACTTGAAAGTTTAAGACATTCGTTACGCAAAAAATACAAACACTTAGATGTCCGTGTCCCGGCGTTATCGACAAACACTCCTGTTACTTCAATTGTACAAATGGTGCAAGGTCAAGCAATCGGCTTGAAGAAATCTCGTACAATAGATTTGGATCATTGTCTGCGAGATCATTATATAGTGACGTCCAAGGATTGGGATTTTGATATATAAAACATAGCTGACGTCTTGTTATGGGTGAGAACCACATTGAAATACTCGAAGAATTAATTGTATCTATTTTAAAAAATATTATATTTGAATTAATTAATAAAATTTCTTTTCTGTTTCAGAAGGAACGCCACCTATATATTTTATATTTTTATTATTTTTAATATTTTTATTATTATTTTTTTAATACACACACACACACACACATACATTGTATTATATACACAATTATTGAATAAACTTATTATTATTATTATATTTAAAAATATCGATTATTTCTACACCTTTTTTCCTTTTCCCACATGCGTGCCTCGCATTATCTCTCTTTCTCCCGTGAACGTCATCCTTTTCCCACGCCAATGCGGACGCTATCCTTCTCCTACACGCGTGCATGTCTTGCGCTGTCCTTCTCACATCGCCTTGCGAACGCCGCATCATCCACGTGCATGCTTTGCGCTATCCCTCTCTCTCTCTCTCTCTCCCAAGTGCATACCTCGCGCTATTCCTCTCTTACACATTGCGGACGCCTCGCGCTATCTCTCTCACACCTACTCGCGGTCGCGTGCGTTCCCTCTTCCTCGCGGGTCCCTCGCCTACCGTTTCGCCGCTTTCCCCTTCCCCCCTTTCTGCGGACCCCTCGCCCACCGGTTAGAACGCGGTTCCCCTCCCCCTCTCCGCGAACCCCTCGCCTACCGTTCCGCCGCGGTCTCCCTCCCCCCTCTCCACGGCCCCTGCGCCTATCGTTCCACCGCGGTCTCCCCACGTGACGTCATACTCCCGGCGTTGGTTTCCCCTCACCTCTCACCCCCTCTCAGAGGACCTGAGTTAGAACTCTCCTAGTAACACTACTCCTGGCTTAAGCCATTCTCGATGACATTTATTTTTTCGTCTATATTGATTGAAAATGGAATGCACATTATCCTCGGGGTCTTTCGCTATCTCAAAACTGAACCTTCCTTGCTGATAGATTAATTTTATCTCCGAAGTCGCAAAAAACTGCCTGCCTAGCAACAAATCGTATCGCATAGTGCTATTGCTTATCACTAACAATTCGATATCATACCACCTGTTTGGTATATCATGTGAAGCAATTTGATCGTGAATATTACCTTCGACAGTAATTACGGAATCGTTGACGCCTTTCAAACTAATATTATTAATAATAGTGAATAACTCTTTATTGGGAAAAAATCTTTCTAAATACAGCCCGTTTTATAAGGCTTACCGGGCTTCCCGTATACCAAGGCTTCAAAATTTACGCTCGGGTTGCTCACGCTTCGCACTTTAGCATGCTCGGTCTCCCGACGCAAAGTCCACTGTATTTATATACACCGAGTCTTCCGCCGAAACGCCGTTGTTTTCTAATGCAGATTTCTCCTGATCGATGAGATGACTCGCTGCTACCGCATCCTTCTTAGGGCAAGCATAACTGATGTATCCTTCCAGACCGCATTTGAAACAGACTATCATTTCGAAGGAACTTTTTTTATGTACAATCTTTTGAAAGATGTCCGGATTTACAATTGAAACAAACTATCTCGGTGTTAAGCGATTGCGCGCTCGGATTCCTGTTGGCTGGACCTCCTCGACCTTCATATCGTATATTCCAACTGTTGTTTTTTGGTAACGTGGTGTCCTCTGTTATTCTTCTCACATGTTCTAGAAAGTCAGGAATGTTATTAATTCAGGTACTTAGCACGAGTTTTCTTAACACAGGATCCTTAACCCCATCGGCCAGCAAATCAATTTTCTCTTTCTTCGAGAGCGAGAGTGTCTGCATCAGCGTTAATTTGTCTTCGGCATAGTCTATGAATTTCTCCGATTTCGCTTTCCATGTTCTTTGCCCAATTCTAGCTAGTGTTGCTGTATAGGATTCTTTTATCTTGAAATGTCTTCTTACGTGATATTTAAAATCCTCCCACGTGGATACCTACTCCAGCTCTTGACAGTTGTACCAATCCAACACTCTGTCCTTCAATTGTGTTATCGCCGCCACGATTAGCACGTCGTCTCCCAAATTATAGAGGCGAGTAACACTGGCGATTCGCTCTATCCACTTCTGTATGTTTTCTTCGTCTTTTCCGGAGAAAATTGATATCATCTTTGTCGTGAATTTAATTTGAAACCATTTATTAGCACTAAAACTGCTTTCACTATTAGTTGCACTTGATCCTCTCTCCAATGGGGGTAAGCATCTCTCCTCTCTTCGTGACTGTTCCCTTGCATCCAACACTTGCACTACTGCCCGAACAATATTATCTATGTTCAATGCTGTGTTCTGTGCTGTTTGTGTCGGAGCAGATCTGGTTGGAGGCATCTATTGGGGGGGAACGTTTGCGCCGGTTTCTCCGCTATTGTAACTGCCCGTAGCCTGGTCCATTTCTCTAAGATTTACTTTTCCTTGGCTCTCATGAAAGTTTATAATCCGTTCCAGAATTATCGCTCGTGTGCCTGATGTTGATAAATTCAAGCGGGAAGCTAACGATCGCAACTGATTTATCTGTAGAAATTCTAAAATCGACCAGTAGAGTATCTAGGCCGGTTCTAAGCCATGGTCCTTTGAGGGGGTGGTGAGGGGCGAGGGAAAACCAGCGCGGAGGGTATCGCATCACGCGGGGGGACCGCGGCGAAACGGCTGGCGTGGAGGCCGCGGAGAGGGGAGGGAGACCGCGGCGAAGCCGAGTAGGTGCGAGAGAGATAGCGCACGGCGTCCGCGAATAGGTACGAGAGAGACAGCGCGAGGCGTCTGCAATGTGTGGGAGAGGGATAGCGCGAGGCATGCACATGGATGATACAGCGTTCGTAAGGCGGTGTGAGAGTTAGCGCGAGGCATGCACGCGTGTAGAAGGATAGCGCCCGCATTGGCGTGGGAAAAGGATGACGTTCTCGAGAGAAGGAGAAAAAGAGAGATAACGCGAGGCATGCAGGAGTAAGAATAGGAAAGGAGGCGCAGAAATAATCAACATTTTATTATATATAATAATATTTATTTTAAAAAATGTGTACATAATACAAATGTGTGTGTGTGAATTAAAAATAATAATAAGATAAAAATAATAAAATAAAAATATAAAAATAATAAAATAAAATTATAATAATAATAGAAATATAAAAAATAAAAAATATGTATAATAGAGCGGCGCTCCTTCTAAAACATAAAAATAAAAGTCTTATTAGTATACTAATTTAATTTTTAATATTTAATATTTTTAAAAATAGATACAATGTTCACCAATCCTTGAAGTCGACCGATAATGGATAATGTCTCAGGTAATCGTCCAAGCATGCTGTATACGATTTGTTTAAACCGATCTCTCGGCCTTGTAACATTTGCACTACCGAATTTACTGGGATGTTACTTGATAGCGCCGGGACACAGTCATCTAAGCGTTTGTATTTTTTACGTAACGAATACCTTAAACCTTGTAGTCGCGCAATTCGGCCAAGCAGCGATCGAATCATAAGCCCCTTTGACACTCTGAATCGATATTGTGCTTCTAATTCATCGAGACATTTAAGGCATTCCTCTTCCCATAAGTCGCATAAACTCGCCGAGTTTACTCCTATGAAATCCTCCTATAGATATTGTTCTAATCGCGCAATGTATTTGGGTTCCTCTATATTTCCTATTCAAGTCTTTTCACAACACAAGTTTTGTCCAACTTATATAGTGCAAATTGGACACATATTACAAGGCATTATTTGATACAGCGATTTTCTACACTCTCCGCAAAACGATCCCAGGATTAGGTCATAAATTGCACTTTCATGTTGTCGCACAACACAAATATTCGAAAATAAGTCTGAAATACGCATAAAACAGCATGTGCAATTTTTTTCATTGTCTTCACTTTTATAATAAAAGTATATACAACACATTTTCATAGCACCTAAACTATTTATTTCAACTCGGCTTAAAGTACGTTGATTTATGTCAGTAATATCACTATTGCAATCACTATTGTAATCGGAATCCTTCGAAAGTACGCGGTCTTCGAATCGTCTGATGAATCGTCCAACAAATTCTCAATCTCCATCAAGTTGTCATCTTTGAGAATGACATTCTCATCATCAATAGCCATAACTTCTTCATCAGCCATAACACATGTTCAAGATTAAAATGTAACGATGTATCCCTCCACCGTTACCCGGCCGTCGATCCGCCGGAAGTCCGCCGCCCGACAAACACCGGTCGGGCATAATGCGGAGGCGCCGAGCGCCCATTTTTAAGATATAAAGAAAAGCGTTCGAATTTATAACCGCCGTCAAGACGCGTTTGTTTACCGGGAACCGTCGCCGCGCTCGGGTAACCGTACCGACCGTTCCCGAAACCGCCCGAGTCGCGCGCGGCGGTTCAATCTTAAACAATATGCCTTAAAACAATCAGGCATATTACGCACGCGCACCCGCCGGAGAAAGCGGTATAAATAAGGGCACATTTTCCATATCGAGACCAGATCTTCCGCAACCGCCAGAGTCTGTAAGACGCCTGGAAATCCGATACGATCCTATAACCGCTCAAGGAGAAAGAAAACGGGGTTGGGAGTACCCAGCCTCCGCCGAGAGTTTGCGGCATCTCCACGAGCGATCCTTCCGATATATTGCGAAAAGAGGAAAACGGGGTTGGGCGTACCCAGCCTCCGTCGAGAGTTCTCGACACCTCACACGCATCCGTCCACCTGCGTGCAACGGCGATTATCCAGTGGTAGGGAGTTCCCTGCCATTGACGGGTGTTCCCGTCGGCCGTTGCACTCCTGCATTCTGCGGGAAAATCATCCCTAACGAAACAATAACGCGATATCCGAGAACGAGTAGTAATTCCGCGACCGCCATTACCGCGACCGAAATCGCCATTAATACGGCGCGCTAAGTCCCGCTCAAGGGGGGAGGATCTAACCCGGCCGCGACATCGATCGACGCAATCAGATCGATACCGACGCGTTTAAGGACCGCCCACCGACCCGACCGAAATTACCGCCCGGCAGCTAGCGGCTCCTGCCGCAATCCAGATCCGCGCAAAGTAATCGATATATTTGCGAATCCGCCGAAATCGCATTCCGCACCGTGCATCCGTGAAGCCGTGCATATAATTCGGACGCACAGCGACCGCCGCGACCGCCGCTAAACCATTCCGACATTCACACATACGCGAGGGCGTTTGACTGCACACACACGATCACACCCACATACTTGCGATATACATTGTAAATACCACGCAGATATTACACGTTCGCACACGCACTCGCTCGCTTATCACTCACTCACATACAAGCGCATACACACCGACACACACAATAATTACACACACCCACTCACTCTGTATACACACATATATTTAAACGCAATAAATTATATTTTACCTAACGCATCTATCGTTTGTCTCTCGATACCCTTTCACGAGCCCCGGATCCCGACCGAGTTATCCACGACCGCCTCGCGAAAGCGGTTTTTTACAAAAACATTGAATTTAATCGATAAGTTTAAACTGTAAATTTAACCGACAAATCTGAACGTTAGAAGCCGCAATCAAAACCCGAGCGAGAATAAACATCGACGCGATCAGCCGATCGGCGTATGATCGCGTGATCATAACAAAGAAAAAGTGTAACAAACAGCTAGTTCTCGAAGGTTCGACGTAGAAAAAGCTTGTTATTCCCATCGGCAGAGCACGAGCTTCCGCGGTCGATGGATTTAGTCTACCTGTAACGACGTTTTGAGCCGGTCGACGTTCATCGAGCTCGATCAACTTTTTTTCTCTATTCTCGCTCGCATCGGAGTTACAGTGGCTTACTCGTCTCAATTCCGAATTGTCTCGCATCCGATCGCGCACATATTCTCACGGCGGTCAATTCGGGAAAACCTTACGCTGTATTATTTTCTCTTTTCGTGCTAAGACATTGTGAAAGTTAATTGTTTGGATTCCGAGAGTCGACGCTCGTTATCCGCATCGCGAATGACCTCTGCCTCGCGCTAGATTCCATCCGCCGTTCGCGGTCAAGATTTCCGTTATCGCGAGAGTTTCTAGCAAGAAGCTCTTAATCAAGATTTCCGAACCGCGCCAAAGGGCAGTAATTAACAGGACAATCAAGATATCCGTCGGAATCGCGAAATACGTGCCGTCGCTCGCTCCTATTATTCTAAATAAAGCGAAATCAAAATAATCTGTATTCGAATCTTGTCTATCAACACCTTATCCTCCAGGGAATCCACGGATTCGCATTACACACCGCTTCTCGCTCATCTCTGAGCGTCTCTTTCAGTTTCGGGCGATCTCGTCGAGGTCGACTCCCGAACATATTGGTCCTTCGAGCCGGATAGAAGCGTGTGTGGAGGATAAGTTCGCTAGTTAGTGACATTCGATGTTGGAGCACTTTGTACTTCAGCAGCAGTATCAGCGTTCCATAGCTCCATAACTCCAGCTAAGGTTCGCTCGAGGATTTCATCGGCTAGGTCTGGATTCAATTCTCTAACGGACATGCCGACGTAATGCAGAGGATCCCGGAAGCGACCCGGTTGTCCTTTAGCTACTTCAAGGAGAATCATTTTGACTCGACCTACGCAGCCTACCAAAACGCTCTGGACTACATGGCAGAGATCATGGAGGAGTTAGAGCCGGTCGTGAATCCAAATTAGTCATTTTCCTCGACGAGGCTGCCCGCGGAAGCGTCTGCGTTTTCTCTCTTGCATCTTCCCCCCATTAAATTGCCTCCGTTTGACGGTAATTATGACGAATGGGAACAATTTCGCGATCGATTTACGACGCTAATTCAAAACAATACTGAGTTAACTGACTTTGCGCGCATGCATTTTTTATCATCGTGTTTAAAAGGTAGTGCTCTAGAGTGTATCGCGAATATTTCTATAACGGCCGCTAATTTTGAAATAGCTAATTTTGGAAAGCCTTGACCTCGCGGTACGAAGACAAAAAGCGGTCGATAAACAAACACCTTTCTACATTGATCAATTTATCATCTATCACGCGCGAATCTGCTACCGAGATGCAGACTTTAAACGATAAAATGAATATAGCGGTCGCATCATTGAAAACCCTCGGTCGAAAGCCGGAAGAACTCTGGGATGATATTCTCGTGCATATCATTGTCCAAAAATTAGATCCGGTAACGCGCAAAGCTTGGAATGTAAAGATAAGCGATACAGATGCTCTGCCGTCTTACGAGAATTTAAGCCGATTCATTCAATCTCGCACTTGCGCGTTGGAGGCATCCGCTCCAGCGTCAGCTTCTAAACCCGGGGCAAAACCTGTCGCAGCCGCGCGAGTTCATACCGCCACTGCCTCTGCAATTGCACAATCGCAGTGCCCGTTGTGTCCAGCTCGACACTTTATAAATGTATGTCCTGCGTTTGTGAGCAGGACTGCGAGTCAACGTCGCGATATAGTCAAGCAACAAAAACGTTGTTTCAATTGTTTGAGAGCAAGGCATTCCGCACATGAATGCAAAAGTAAATATTCATGTCGGATGTGTCACAAGAAGCATCATTCGATGCTACACGTTGACTCGGATTTTAGCTCAAGTGCTTTGAAAAATGCACCGCCTAATAGCTCGTCGCCTCAAACGTCGGATTCGACGCCGGAAGTAAATTCGTTGAGCGCCTCAATTGTCACGCGATAGCGATCACCCGTCCTATTAGCGACGGCCTGGGTAACAGTTCGCAGTCCGCCGGATCGTATCGCGGTCGTCCGAGCCCTCCTCGATCAGGGCTCTGAAATGACTTTCATTTCAGAAAGTTTAGCGCAAATCTTGCGTGTCAAACGCATTCGTATGCCGATCTCCGTTTCCGCCGTCGACGGGATTAACGCGGGGACTTTTCAACACGCGACACACATATTTATTTCTCATCGAGAATCTCTCGCTCTGTCGCTTTCTACCACCGCGCTAATTCTAAAGTCGCTAAGATCTTATACTTCGAGAAGACACGTGGATCTCTCGTCACTTTCTTATCTCTCTGAGTTACCGCGAGCAGACGCGGATCCAACGAGTTCCGATCTTATCAATCTCATAATCGGAGCAGATCTTTATAACGACATCATTTGCGACGGTGTTTGCAAAGGAAGCGTCGGACAACCCTTTGCTCAAAATTCCATTTTCAGATGGATAATCTCGGGACCGCTCACGTCGCTCGAGAAACAAGATCCATTTCAGTCGACAATGACTTCCGTTCATTGCCCTCGCGGTAGCATTTCCGCTCATCACACTCTAAGCTCTCCCTCTCTCGAAGAGGAACTTTGTCGCTTCTGGGAGATTGAAGAACTCCCACGACAATCAATTCTTACGCCGCAAGAACAACAGTGTGAAGAGCACTTCTGCTCGACGCATTATCGCGACTCTAACGCCCGGTACATTGTTCGCCTGCCGTTCAAAACGAGTCCTCCGATCGATATCGGCAATTCAAGATTTTGCGCCGAAAAAATGGTAAATTCGCTAATACGAAGATTTCGCGATAAACCCGAGTTAGCGAAAAAATATTCCGATTTTATCTCCGAATATCAACGACTTGGGCATATGCAGCCTGAGCTCAAAGTGAAATCGAACAATCTGTTTATCTCCCACATCACGGGGTGATCTGGGAAAGTAGCTCTACTACGCGTGTTCGCGTTGTTTTTAACGCATCGAGCGTTACTTCTAACGGCACGTCGTTAAATGATCATTTAAACGCCGGGCCAAAATTACAAACCGATCTCATGTCGGTCATCCTATAATACAATGGCGTAGATACAAATACGTCTGTTCATCCGATATCGCGAAAATGTATCGCCAGATTCGCATCGACGCGCGTGATATAGATTATCAACGGATCCTTTGGAAGTCATCGCTGTCGGAATCGCTCATCGATTATCAATTTATCAACTAACGGTTACGTATAAAATGTCATTTTATACGTAAGTGACCGGGGGTGAAACACTCGTAGTCCTCAAGCGTATTGGAGAGGGGCGCTATCGGTCTTGAATCGAGACATGTTTTGATTCTAGATAATAAAGTCGAGAATTCTTCGTATGTTAGCATGAGTGGCCTTCACTTGGACACAGTACAATTGGACACGGTGCAAATGGACACGTTACAAATGGACACGAGATTGTGCACACGGTTCAATTGGACACAGTGCATTTGGACACAGTAATTTTGGATACAGTAGCTTTTGGACACATAAGAAAATACGCATCGTTTACTTGGACACCGCTCAATTGGACACTGTTCATTTGGACACCGTTCGTTTGGACACAGAAAGATGCGCACCGTTCATTTGGACACCGTTCGTTTGGACACCGTTATTTGCCCACCGTTCGTTAGGACACCGTTCATTTGCCCACCGTTCGTTTGGACACCGTTCATTTGCCCACTGTTCATTTGGACACCGTTCATTTGCCCACCGTTCGTTTGGACACCGTCCATTTGCCCACCGTTCGTTTGGACACCGTTCATTTGTACACAGAAACATGCGCACTGTTTGTTTGAATATGTAACAGATGGAGAGAAATAAAAATCATTTTGGGAAAATATAATCAGTATTCTTATAACACTTTATACTGGTAAATCTATGTAAAATATGAAATCGTGAAAAGGAGATACATTTGAAGGTTATAATATCTGTCAAAATAAAATATATTCATACTTATATATCTCTGATACTGATGTCATTAATTTTACATTGCTTTTAGCACTTTGTTTAGCCTTTCGCATATTTGGATGTCATGCATGGATACAGTGGGTTCCGCCCCCCCCTGCGGGGGGGCTCCACTTCCGGAAGATATAACCTAACCCAAACCTATTTCTTATTTAAAACAAAAATTTGGTGTGGATTACGTCGTATAATTTAAATCAAATTTTGGTGTCTAAACGAACGGTGTCCAAACGAACGGTGGGCAAATGAACGGTGTCCAAACGAATGGTGGGCAAATGAACGGTGTCCAAACGAACAGTGGGCAAATGAACGGTGTCCAAACGAACGATGGGCAAATGAACGGTGTCCTAACGAACGGTGGGCAAATAACGGTGTCCAAACGAACGGTGTCCAAATGAACGGTGCGCATCTTTCTGTGTCCAAACGAACGGTGTCCAAATGAACAGTGTCCAATTGAGCGGTGTCCAAGTAAACGATGCGTATTTTCTTATGTGTCCAAAAGCTACTGTATCCAAAATTACTGTGTCCAAATGCTCTGTGTCCAATTGAACCGTGTGCAAAATCTCGTGTCCATTTGTAACGTGTCAATTTGCACCGTGTCCAATTATACTGTGTCCAAGTGCACCACTCCCTGTTAGCATATGATATCCTAACACGCGGCGCAGATGAGTTTTTACGCTACGGACGCCCGCCTCCCACAACCCGCTGAAATGCGGAGCAGACGGGGGAATAAAATTCCACATCACTTTATCGGTGGCAGTCAAGTTCAAGAAATTCGGATCTCGTATTGCTAACCGGTACGCGACGGTCAGTTCTCGGTTCGCCCCGACGAATGTTGTCCTGTTGTCCGAATACATAGATTGTGGTAGACCGCGGCGAGCGCAAAATCGAGCGTAAGCATTTAAGAAAGCTTGAGTGGAGTAGTCGCTTATTAACTCCAAATGTATTGCTTTTGTCGCAAGGCGGATAAAGAGCGCGATGTATGCTTTACGCGACGTAATCCCTCGTCCAGCGGAGGCCCGAATTTGCACGGATCCTGCGCAATCAAGGCCGCAATGCAAAAAACATCGGACTGCCATTGTCACGCGATGTTCGGGAAGATCTCTCATGATTTGTGTGGGAAGCGCAGCGCGTTCGCGAGTACACGCAACACATTTGTGAATTACAGATTTGACGATATTACGAGCGCGAATTATCCAGAAATCGCGGCGCAGAACATTTAGCGTGAGTTGCGGTCCGGCATGTAACGCTCGTAAATGAGTTTGATTCACGATAAGTGTGACTAACGGGTGTGACGCAAGAAGGATCGGATTTCGAATGGACACTGGCAAAGGAGCTTTGTAACGGTTCTTCTTTCCCGCACGCCACGGATCAAGGTTCGCCGGTGCCAGGATTCGGGAGAAGAGGAAAACTCCAACTTACTTTACCTCGGTATAAGCGGTTCAACAATTAGGTTTAATCAAGCGATTATCAAAGTCTAACATTGAGCTGTACAATAAAACATGCGGGAGCGGTGCGTACAGAATTTCGCGTGAGCGGTGGTTATTCACAATGCGACATGCCAGGGCGGTGCGTACAGAGTTTTGCGCGTGGAGCTCGGGAAGCGAGCGCGGCTCATGCGGACGTCTCTGCTATCGCGGTGTACGCATGCGAGTAAACTAGGGTTATTCTAAGCGGGACAGAATGGATCTTAAATACTACGGGTGTCGCGTGGCCTTCGTTTGTAATTCCAACGGCCTGACCACCTTATCCTGAGAAGGACGGGGCGTCGGCGCTTTCCGCGGCCTATCCTTAGAAGGGCTAGCGCGCTTGTGTAGTCCGAAGGCCGGGTGTACAGGTGGAGTCGGCGCGATACTAACGGAAATCGTAATGTGGCTCTACAATTATAATGCGCGGTATATACAGTGCGGTCGTACGATACAAACAGGTCGCGGTATATACAAGGCGGTACTAGAATCTATTAGAGCGCGTAGACCAAAGCGGTCTTTTGGTACAAACGGGTCGCGGTATATACAAACGGTCTTAGGGGGTAACGGGATGCGGACTTATCAACTAGCAGGAGGCGCCGTCCCAGCAACCGGGAAGCCCGGCCTAACTACGGGAAGCCCGTAATCTGGAGTAACGCGGGGTATCAGGATGAGCCGTTCCAGCAACCGAGAAGCCCGGCCTAACTACGGGAAGTCCGTAGCCTGGTGTAACGCGGGGTATCAGGATGCGCCGTCCCAGCAACCGGGAAGTCCGTAGCCTGGTGTAACGCGAGAGTCGGTTCGGGATCCGGAGAGTTGTTCGTGACAGGAATCGGGATCGGGAACTGGTCACGATCAGTGATGCCAGAAACGGGCCCCGCGGCTTACGGGTCAGCAATGGAAGGGATAACGCACACAAGCGCGAACCGCGTACATGTGCGTTCTGCGCAGCGCAGAGCGCACATGTACGCGGTTCGCGCTTGTGTGCGTTATCCCTTCCATTGCTGACCCGTGAGCCGCGAGACCCGTTTCTGGCATCACTGGTCACGATACGCTCGCCAGAGCGCCTTATATACCGGCGGCCGGCCTCCCACTCACGCGAGTCGGTGCGTGGTGGGGCGGCCCCACGGTAAGGCCGAGACACGGGTGTGGAAGTTTAGGGGCGCCATAGGCGCCGAGCCTTGGAATTGCGGGCGGCTGGTCGGCCCGCGAGGCTAGTAACGTATCGTTACAACTTTATTAAGCCGTTCTCCTACGCGCACCACTCCGTCCCGGTTACAAAGCTCCTTTGCCAGTATCCATTCGAAATGGGAGTTACCGTGGCTCTCCTAAGGACGTCCGGGTGACGCTCTTTACTGACCCTTGCGCCGGTGCTGGTGATCCACTGGTCCGTTGGATCTCGGCCCGCGCGGGTGATGTTCTGAGTCGACCTCGGGGTCTGAGAGTCGGGGTTGGAACGTGATGCGAATCGCTATGCGATGCGAAATCGCGTAGCGATATCAGTCCTCTAGTTAGGAGCTCTAGCCCCTCGCGTTCAAGTTGTGCATCCACCTTCTCGTGGTACTCCTGAAAACGCCACCTACTTCGGAAAGTAAGATTCGGTAGGTGTCGGCTGAGTGATGTCACAGCGAAGTTTCCCCCCTCCCCCACCCCCTTTTCCGCACAGTCATAAGCCGGCATCAGTAATACTATGACTTTCTGATGGACGTCCGGGTGACGCTCTCTACTGATCCTTGCGCCGGTGCTGGTGATCCGGATTGATCCACCGGATCCCGGCCCGCGCGGGTGATGTTCTGAGCCGATCTCGGGGTCCGGGATTGTCGTGGTTGATATCTGATGCTAATCGAATGGCTTTCAAGTGACAGCGTCCTTCCTGTCTTCCCTCTCACACACCGTCCGTACTTCCCGGCAGCCCATCTCCATCCGTTCGTCTCTATTGTTCTTCGGTGCAGTAGAGAGGAACAGGGGTTGTCAATACTCGCCCACCGGGCCCTGCGCTTCTGAGATCTTTGGCCCAGCGGCGACGGAACCGGTGGTTACTAATCTTTTCTTTTCTTTTCAGGTCTCCCCATACCTTTAGGAAAGCCATCCCTCTCTCTCTCTCTCTCTTTATCACCCCTCTTTAACAATACTTACTAACACTACTAACACTCATCACACTTCTTTCTCTTTTTCGTCACTCTACTCTCTTTCCCTCCTGAGCTAAAAGCTCTCACCTCAACCCCTTTTTCACTCCTTTTCGTACTATCGCTTTTGCTATCGCTTTTCTATCTCTATACTCTTTTCTCATTTACTTGCATAAAACAGCATGCAACGCTACGAGTCGGTGCCAGCATTGCTGGCCGAATGGCTCTAATGTAGCAACACACACACACATACACTCTCTCACACACTTACATTCCCTCTCTCTCCCTTTTCTTTCTCTTTTTCTTCCTTCTTTATTCCTTTTCTCTATTTCCTTAAACAGCATGTATCGCTACGAGTCGGTGTCAGCATTGCTGACCAAATGGCTCTTACGTAGCAACACACACACACACACGTTCTGTTTTTCTATCTCCTCTTTCTCCCCCTATTCTTTCTTTTCTTACTCCACTTCAATTAACAACCCTCACTAACAACTTCGTTACTAACACTTTCATTGATCTGTCTACTCTGTCGCTTTTACCAATCCTTTAACACAGCATAGCTACGAGTCGGTGTCAGATTGACCAAATGGCTCTTATGTAGCGAGCGCACCTAGATGCGTTGGTGGGACGTGTCTGTGGCCATGTGGGCAACGCACTTTTAAGAAGTGGGGAGCCTGCAGTGGCTAGGGTCACGTTCCCGTACCCGGCTTTCCTATCCCCTCTACATCCAATCTCCCGGCAGCCCATCCCCATCCGTTTGTCTCTGTTGTGCCTCGGTACAGTGGAGAGAGACAGGGGCTGTTGTACTCACCTACCGGGCCCTGCGCTTCTGAGGTCTCAGACCCAGCGGCGACGGAACCGGGGGTTACTAATGCTTTTCTCTTTTCAGGCTTCCATCCTTTGTCGTTTTCCATTATTATCGCCCGGTCGTTTGTTTCCAACTCGTCTGTTGTGGAAATCGACGCATTATAAGTAGATAGATAGGTAGGCGTTTCCTCCTAATGGCGCCCGTCTTAAGACTAAGGTCAAGGATCGTGTAGTCTGATCGATAGTCTGAATGGCCGCGAAGACGAAAAAATCGCGGTCGCTAGCGGTCCACCACCTCGGGGTACCTGCTGTCCCCCCGTTGTATATTGGCTTGGCGGCGTAATGGTGGCTCTGCGCTGCTCGACTTCTTTTCCACCGTACTCGTGGGAACAAAAAAAATGATGAATAATTTTTTAAAACTTTTGGTGAGGAGGAGTGCCCGCCTGGCAGATCGCTTCCCGCCAGGTGCGGCTGCTATTAGGGAGGCAAGGGACGTGCCTGTCGTCGAGTCGCGAGTACGCTCGTGCGCGCGCTTGGAGACGGCCTCCGCTTCCTCGAGAGCGCCTCGCCAAGCTGTGCCCGAGCGATTCCGCGACGTAACACGACTTTGTGCACAGTCCCAAGGTTGCGGCCTTCGCGCCGTCCGAATCGTTTTAACGCGATGCGAGATTAGCCCTATAAGGTCTTCACCGGCAGTCATCGACCGGGATGAAGAAGTTAGGAATAGGGAATATAATACAGGTATAGTCTCCGCGATTAGGCCCGCGATTAGTTCCGCGATTATTTCCGCGAATAGCTCCATAAATAGGTCCGCGAATAAAATCGCGATAGATAATAAGATTAGACTCGAGAATGTTCCCCAATTTCAACCCCACATCGTAGGTGAAGCGAGTTCTTCCTCGTGGCCGCTGCAACAAGCTCCGGCAGAAATCGATCCTTCTTTCTTACTTGCGTCCACGGGAGTGAGAATACTACAGCTAAACATGAGGCGTTCAGCTGTAGTTACGGGCGAGGTGCGTCAGCTCGTGGTAGAAAAGCGACTTGACGTCCTGTTATTGCAGGAACCACACGTCAAGAAGCAAAACACGGGTCACATCTTTATTGGATTAGGGAAAGGGATAAGGGTGGCTGCCGTGCGCTCGCAACGTCCGTGGGCGGCGGTAGCGGTTTGTAACCCTCAATTCCAAACGATGTTTATCTCGCAGCTCAGCACAACCCATTGCGTCTGTGCGGAAGTGCTGGCTCCCGGCATCTCCTTTCACGTTGCATCGTGCTACTTCCAGCACAGTGACGAGATTGAGAAGCACCTCAGACACCTCGAGACGGTGCTTCGTTCGCTGAGGGGGAAGAGGCTTATAGTTGCGGTAGATGCCAATGCTCGATCGTCACTCTGGGGTTCCCAAGAGACAGACGAAAAAGGTGCAAAATTCGAAGACCTTATCAGAGCACACGGCATAGAAGTGGTCAATGACGCTGGACAGGGGCCCACTTATTGGACGACAAGAGGTTCGTCATTCATCGACGTAACCTTAGCGTCGCCCTCCGTGAGCCAGTTCATCGGCGAATGGAAAGTGAGGGCCGACTGGACTAGCAGCGACCACAACTCCATAGATATCAGGTTGAGGGTGCCGAGAGAGAAAGGTAGAGGGGACACCGCGAACACAAGGTTCGACACTCGTCGGGCCGACTGGGAACGATTCTCCGAAAGCCTGACTGATCTTTCAAGGTCCAAGCTCGAGGTCCTTGACCTGAATTCAGTGGAGGACATAGAGAATATGGCCGAGACCCTCGCAACAGTCCTCAGCGAGGTATGTACGGCTTCGATGCCTAGATAACGGCGTTTCCGTAAGTCCAACCCGTGGTGGACTAGAGAATTGACAATCTCAAAGAAGAGGCTTTATAGATCGAAACGTGCCCTCCAAAAGGGGCGGGACAAACCTTTGTGCCATGAAATGCTGCTGGAATACCGTTCTTCTTTACGGCAACACAGCAGAATGGTCAAAAAGGTAAAGCTCGCAAGCTGGCAGGAATTTGTTACGTCGTACGGCAACTCGGAACCTTGGGGCTTCGTCTATAAGCAACAAGCGGAAAAACTCCGAGTAGAGAGTGTTCTCAGTACACTCCGGCGTAGTAGTACTTTGTCTACTATCAGTTTAGAAGAAACAGCCAGCTACCTTTTGGATGTACACGTCCCAGATGACCGGATAGCGGAAGAAACACCCCAACAAAGCGCATTAAGGGAGAATGTGCTCGTTGCGCCCGATACGGCCGATGCTTCTTTCTTCACAGAAGTAGAAATAGTCAAGGCGTCTAAAACCTTTAAGAACGATAAAGCACCAGGACTCGACCTCATTGAGGTTAGAGTGCTGAAGGCCGCGATAAAAGTGATCCCCGGTCAGATCACGAAATTGTTTAATGGGTGCCTTCAGTGGGGCGTCTTTCCCTCAGCCTGGAAGGTGGGCTCACTTCGAGTCCTACTGAAGGGCGAGGACAAGGATGAGAAGGACCCAAAATCTTACAGGCCCATCTGTCTTCTCTCCGTGGTAGGGAAACTCTTTGAGAAGCTAATTAAGCTTCGCCTTACGGACACGTCATTGGCTCCGGGTAGGGTCTCCGATCGGCAGTTCGGCTTTATGGCTGGAAGGTCGACGGAGGACGCGGTTGTGGAGTTGCGTCGTATGGTCTCTGCCTCTAAAAAGAGGTATGCCATCGCGCTGCTTTTCGACATCTCGGGGGCTTTTGACAATGTCTGGTGGCCTCTTGTGTTAGACGCGTTAAAATCTAGAGATTGCCCTCGGAATGTTTTCGGAGTACTGCAAAGTTACTTCGACAACCGTAGGGTTGAGCTCTCTTTTGGTTCTTCGGAGGTTTCAAAGCGGGCCACAAGGGGGTGCCCGCAGGGCTCTGTTCTTGGTCCGGCCTGCTGGAACCTTATGTTCGACGACCTTCTAAAGCTCCTGGAAGGCTCGAACATCCTATTTGCGGCTTATGCGGATGACTTGGTAGTGATCGTTAACGGTAATTAGCGGAAAGATATCGAAGTAGAGGGTCAACGCGCGGTGAGCCTTATAACAGATTGGTGTAAATTCGCGAAGCTACAGGTATCGGAACGAAAGACCGAAGCAATTGTTTTAAAGAGCAACGCGATGGTAAGAAACCCGATAGGTAGACGGGGAGGAGACCGCCCGGATAGGAAGCGGAAAAATAATAGAAGAATCGTCGATTTCGTAAATAGGCCGCCAACAATAAAAATCAACAACGCGAAAATACGGTTTAGGGAAACGGTTAGATACTTAGGAGTGGATCTAGATAAATGTATGAAAGTAAAGTCGCACTGCCAAAAATTAAGTAGCAAAACCGGGTTGCTATTCGGGAAATTAGGTAGGTTAGCTAGAGCCGCGTGGGGTCTTCGATATAAAACACTCTCCACAATATATCGAGGGGTCTTCCAGCCGTGCGTAACGTACGCCGCCGCGGGGTGGGTCGATTTATATACGGAGAGTGATATTAGAATCCTTAGAGCCGCGCAGCGTAGAGCGTTAATCTCGATAATCGGCGCTTACCGTACAGCGTCCTGGAAATCGCTTTGTGTCGTGGCCGGGATGACACCCGTCGACATTTTATTAAAAGAGTACGTTGCGAGATATAATGCGCGTAAGGGGTTGACCGCGGAAATAGGAAACGTAATAATACCCGCGGAAATAGAGAAAAAGGAATCGTTCGAGCGTATCCGGAAAGAGGCGATAAATATGTGGCAGACAAAATGGTCTTCATCCATGAAAGGTCGTACCACGTTTGCCTTCTTCAAGGACATTCGCCAAAGACTGGCTACACGGTCCTTGGAAACCAATCATTGGAGCACACAGGCCCTCACTGGACACGGAGACTTCCGGGAGCGACTCGAGTCGTTTGGTCTCGTCGATAGTGATGTGTGCGTATGCGGGAGTGGAATAGATACGGTTCAACACTTCTTATTGGACTGTCCACTCTTTGACGCGCAGAGGGAGGCTCTGCGTGATTTGGTTCCACAAAGCGAATGGCGATGGCCGGAGGCGGCACCTTTCTTCGTGTCGAGCTCAGAGGTCTACGCGGCATTCGCTGATTTTTGTTGCGAGTCCCTCTGGCTGAAGGGATTCGAATCGCAGTCGTAGTTATTGTTTAGGATAGATTGTTCAGCTGGGGAAGTCGGAGTCCTCCGCCATGAAGGTGCGGTACCGAAATCTTCTCGGACAAGCCGCACATTCGAATGATCTTCGCGTCGCGTAATTTTAAGTTAGAGGTTAAATAGGTAGGTCTCCAAAAACCTGTTATCCAATGGCTCTCGAGTCATTTCCCCCCTCTCCCATCCAAACCTTATCACACTTCCTCCCAAATCTCTGCCCAAACAGGGTCAGGGCGTGTATCCGGGTCGGGATACAATGGACAGGCCTCCCCGTGGTTCCCCGTGGGCGCGTTGGTAAGCAAAGGGGTCGCTGAGTCGGCTACGAGTGTGTGGACCGGCGGCCTAGGCGGCCCTGAGGCAGGAAGGTGGGCTTGCAGGCGCGGCCAAACTGTCCATCCTGCGCATAAGATCCCGCAGGCGCTGCTGGATTTTTCCATCGCCCGTCTCGGGGCAACGTCGCTAGGCAGCGGATACAGTAGTAGCGTATGCCTGTTTGGGCGATGTAGCACGAATCGTTGCCTCCGGGTGGCGATTCACACAATAACTGTCCATTCGAAATCCGATCCTTCTTGCGTCATACCCGTTAGTCACACTTATCGTGAATCAAACTCATTTACGAGCGTTACATGCCGGACCGCAACTCACGCTAAATGTTCTGCGCCGCGATTTCTGGATAATTCGCGCTCGTAATATCGTCAAATCTGTAATTCACAAATGTGTTGCGTGTACTCGCGAACGCGCCGCGATTCCCACACAAATCATGAGAGATCTTCCCGAACATCGCGTGACAGTGGCAGTCCGATGTTTTTTGCATTGCGGCCTTGATTGCGCAGGATCCGTGCAAATTCGGGCCTCCGCTGGACGAGGGATTACATCGCGTAAAGCATACATCGCGCTCTTTATCTGCCTTGCGACATTTGGAATTAATAAGCGACTACTCCACTCAAGCTTTCTTAAATGCTTACGCTCGATTTTGCGCTCGCCGCGGTCTACCACAATCTATGTATTTGGACAACAGGACAACATTCGTCGGGGCGAACCGAGAACTGACCGTCGCGTACCGGTTAGCAATACGAGATCCGAATTTCTTGAACTTGACTGCCACCGATAAAGTGATGTGGAATTTTATTTCCCCGTCTGCTCCGCATTTCAGCGGGTTGTGGGAGGCGGGCGTCCGTAGCGTAAAAACTCATCTGCGCCGCGTGTTAGGATATCATATGCTAACATACGAAGAATTCTCGACTTTATTATCTAGAATCAAAACATGTCTTAATTCAAGACCGATAGCGCCCCTCTCCAATACGCTTGAGAACTACGAGTGTTTCACCCCCGGTCACTTTTTGATCGGATCCGCGCTTACTGTAAACCCGGGACCATCCTTGCTCAATCTTAACGAGAATCGCTCGTCGGGATGGCAACTCGTTCGACACGTTACTGAACGATTTTGGAAATTATGGGGTAACGACTATGTCAATACGTTACAACAACGAGTAAAATGGCGAAAGGTAGAACCGCCGATTGATACCGGGCAACTCGTCCTCTTGCATAATCCTATGTTACCTTCCTGTAAGTGGGAACTGGGCCGAGTTACGCAATGTCATCCCGGTTCCGACGGCTTCGTACGGATCGTCACCGTCAAGACGGGCCCCCTCGGTATTCAAAAGACCGATCGTAAAATTATGCGTTTTACCTATCAATATTGAGGCGCCGAGCATTTAGGTACTTTTGCTGCGTTGCGTTTTATTTATTGTAATTCATTAGACTTAAGCACAAAATTGTCAAGAGGCGAGCGTCATTCTGCCAAGGCGGGCGGCAGATCCGCTGTGTTAAATCATAAAAAAAAAGTCGCTTTTCCTTATATCGTTAATTGTGGCGTGCGCTCTTGTCGTTCAATGCTACTGTCATATCAATTATTTCGGAACTATCGTTCCAAGGCGGGCGGTATGTTCAAGATTGAACGGTTGAAATTAATCGATAAATTTAAACTGTTAATTTAACCGAAAAATCTGAACGGTATGAGTCGCAATCAAAACCCGAGCGAGAATAAACATTGACGCGATCAGCCGATCGGCGCGTGATTGCGTAATCATAACAAAGTAAAAGTGTAACAAACAGCTAGTTCTCGAAGGTTCGACATAGAAAAACCTTGTTATTCCCATCGGCAGAGCGCGAGCTTCCGCGGTCGATGGATTTAGTCTGCCTGTAACGACGTTTTGAGCCGGTCGACGTTCATCGAGCTCGATCAACTTTTTTTTTCTATTCTCGCTCGTATCGGAGTTACAGTGGCTTACTCGTCTCAATTCCGAATTGTCTCGCATCCGATCGCGCACATATTCTCATGGCGGTCAATTCGGGAAAACCTCACGCTGTATTATTTTCTCTTTTCGTGCTAAGACATTGTGAAAGTTAATTGTTTGGATTCCGAGAGTCGACGCTCGTTATCCGCATCGCGAATGTCCTTTGCCTCGCGCTAGATTCCATCCGGCATTCGCGGTCAAGATTTCCGTTATCGCGAGAGTTTCTAGCAAGAAGCTCTTAATCAAGATTTCGGAACCGTGCCAAAGGGCAGTAATTAACAGGACAATCCAAATATCCGTCGGAATCGCGAAATACGTGCCGTCGCTCGCTCCTATTATTCTAAATAAAGCGATATCAAAATAATCTGCATTCGAATCTTGTCTATCAACACCTTATCCTCCAGGGAATCCACGGATTCGCGTTACATACCGCTTCTCGCTCATCTCTGAGCGTCTCTTTCAGTTTTGGGCGATCTCGTCGAGGTCGACTCCCGAACAACACATATTATTAAGATCATCGTAAGGTCGCAGACGGTTGTGTACTATAATGTTGCATACTCCTCTCGATTATATATATTTTAATTTCATATCTTTTGTCTCCTTCTAACTGGAATATCACGTCTCATCTACCTCATCATTTTTTCTACATTTTTAGCAGAGTGTGTCGAGAGAAAAATTTTATTTATACGTATAAAGAATGGGATAAATAATTAAACTACAGATAAATAGTAAAATAACTTATTTATTATAAGCTTCGTGAAGAATATCATTTACTCCACATGTCAATAACTCGCAATCTATGAGTGATTCGCTGTTAAACATATCACTTTCATGTATCGCTTTTGCAGCGTCGCATACATTCGCGATATTATTACGTTGTAAAATAGTTACAAATTGTTTGAATTTTTCATTAACGATATGAGTATTTTCGCATAGCCAGTAATACATATGATCTATGCATTTTTCAAAATCGAATAACTATAATAGAGTTGGTGGTTTCATATATAAAGAATTATTGAATAGTCCTATTTTTATAATTTTCGAATCAGACATTTTAACCACTTCAAATATCAAATCTCGAATCCGTAATGGTGTTTCAGTCGATTGTAGAAGTCGTTCAATGTCCGCACGTTTCTGCATCAATGTACGATCTAATTAAAACTTACTTGTTACATTTCTTCTTCTTACACGGCGAAGTTTCATCAGCATCTTAAATCGGAACGTAATAATTCATGCGGCTTTTTTCAGTGGGATACATTTTTTTTTATATGAACTTTTCACACAAGTGGTCGATGCAATACTGAACGTATTAAACATATTTAAAATATGTATTAACATTGCAAAATTGCAATGTAGTGGGGATTATTGCTGACACGATATTTTTTCTATTCAAGCGCTGATGTACGGCTGCTTCACGATGACATCACTCCCTGGTGGAGATTTAACCAAATGCACAAAAATGCAACGTAATATAAAATTCTCAAGCGCCGAGGTGCAACTGTTTCACGATGATATCACCCATAGATATTAGAATTCAAACGTGCGTGTCAAAACAGTGAAATATAAGAATAATTATCAAGATTAAATTGTGCTAATATACAAGTAATTTACAACTTTTGCGATGCATCTGGGTTGAGATGACATCATCATCAGGTATGAGATTTAGCCAAACGCAAAAAAAAAGATGCAATGTATTATAAAATTTTAAAGCACCAATGTGCAGCTGCTTCGCGATGACATCACCCCTAGATATCTGAATTCAAACGCGCGTGTCATAAATAATTATCAAGGTTAAATTGCACTAACATACTTGGACAGCAGCGTGTAATTTGAAACTTTTGCGATGCACTTGGGATTTGGCATCATCTCTAGACGACACAAATGCAATAATCGACATAGTTAAAATGTATGTGACAAACCGCGAAATAAAGATTTAGATGAATACACATGATGGAAAGAGACATCAAGATAGAATATAAAATGAATATTAAAAAGGTAAAGAGGCACACCCTGTCAGTATTTTCGCCAAGAGTTTCGAGACAAGAGCTATTAATAAGCGCATCTTATTAGCAAAATTTTTTGGCATAAATTTGAAAATATGGCGAAAAATATTGTAGAACGAAATCTGAGTGAGCAAACTGCAAGGGTGAATTCGATAGAGGAGTACGTTGCGTGGGAGCAACGATGCGATGAATATATCGAATCGTTGGAAGAGCAAAGTCGAATCAAACGTCCACGATTATCGATCGGGATTCGACAATCACTGATTGCCCAAATTGCGCGACTCGAGGGATTGAAGAACTCGTTACGCAGGCGTTTTGTATATTCGGGTGCAGGATGCAGTACGCGGCAATATGGATTGATTTGGCGAGAAATCGATACAGCGTTCGACAGCCGCATATTGACTGGTGTGATTAGAAATCATAATCGAGCCTCGTCAATTTTTCGAGGATGACAAAGACACTGTGCTCGAACACGTGCAAAATGTGATGAAAAAACACTTTAATGTGAACATTAATACATTGTTCAATGGCGAATTTGTGACGGGTGATAAACGCGCAAATAAATGTATCAATACGAGAAACTATGAACTCTTTCGCACATCCGATTTACGGGAATGGTACCAGCGGAGCGTCGTCGAGCCCACTCTAGCATCGCTCGAAGAATTTCAAGAACGCTATAGCGGTTCGGCATTGTCGCGTATTATAGATTTAATCGTAAATATAAATAAATATAATCCTTTGCGCGCGGGATGTCACCTAAAATTACCACGGGGGATAATGATGAAGAGAGCGGTGATCAATGTGCAATCTAATGATAATGCTTGTTTTGCGTGGTCCGTGGTCGCCACTCTACATTCAGCTGAAAATTATGTTTATCGAGTATCTTCGTACCCGCATTACACGACAGTGCTGAATTTCCAGGACATTGAGTTTCCAATGACTGTGAATCGAATTAAAAAATTCGAACTTGCCAACGATATCTCAATCAATGTATATAGTATCAAGGTAAAGAACATTGTCCCAATACGTCTGAATGAGTTAAAGAGAGACAAACATGTCAACTTGCACATTGTACATTGAAGACAACAACATTGGACACTTCGCGTGGATCAAGAATCTATCCAGACTCGTGAGCTCGCAATTGAGCAAAAAAAAGCACAAGAAATATATCTGCGATCGGTATGTATAAATATTAAATAAAATATTGTAGAAATAATTGAACAAAAAATAAAAAATAATTTCTTTTCACAGATGTTTGCAATACTTTGGCTCAAACGATAAGCTACAGTCACATACGGTGGACTGTCGAGAGATGAACAAGTGCGCTATCCGATTACCGAGCGATAAGGACAAGTGGCTCACGTTCAACTATAACCGGAAAGAGCAGTTTTCTTTCGCCGTGTACGCCGACTTGGAAAAGATGGAGGGGAGAAAAATTACCAACATCATAAAATATTTAGTATTGCTTATTATGTACACTGCTTGTACAACGAATCGTTATCCGCGTATCGTTCTCGTCGCGATACCAATTGCATGTCATGGTTCATCGAAGAACTTAAAAATTTAGCACTGCGTGTAAAATGTATTTTATCAACTAATGTTCCCATGGTAAATTTAACACCCGATGAATGGGAAAAATTTCACAACGCGACACAATGCCACATTTGCGAAAAACCATTCGTACAAGACAATACACGCGTACACGATCATTGCCATCTGACATGGCGTTACAGAAGTCCCGCGCATTCAAATTGCAATTTAAATTATAAAGATTTTTTTTGCATTCCTATAGTTTTTTATAATTTATCCGGTTACGACGCGCATTTTATTATCATGGAAATAGCTACAGCGTTCGAAAAGGAAATCGAGTTACTTCCGAAAGGAAAAATATATATCATTTATGAAAAACGTTAAACTTGTCGAAGAGAAATCGAAAAATCATATTAAATTGCGTTTTATCGATTCGTATAAATTTCTTACCAGTCTCGATAAATTGGCATCATTCTTGAATAAAGACAAACTCAAAATTTTTAAATTTGAATTTCAAAATTTACCGCATGACAATTTCAATTTATTAACACGGAAGGGCGTCTTTTCATACGAATACATTAACTGCGTCGACTGGTTGCAAGATACGTATTTACCATCGCGCAAATCATTTTACAGTTTTTTGACCAGTGACACGATATCCGAGAGCGATTACGCGCACGCCGAGAACGTCTGAAAGCGGTTCTCTATTCGAACGCTGGGCGAATATAGCGACTTGTATCTCAAAATTGATGTCTTATTATTAGCAGACATTTTTGAAAATTTCCGCAAAAGTTGTATTAAAAGTTATGGGCTCGACTCCTCGTATTACTATACTCTTCCCGGATACACGTGAGACACGATGTTGAAGCATACGAATATTACCTTCGAATTGATACCGACATGGTTTTATTTATCGAACGTGGAATATGCGGTAGTTTGAGTTAATGTTCCAACAGATACGTACGCTAATAACAAGTACATACAGTCGTACGATCCATCGAAACTTTCGTCGTATCTCACGTACTTTGATATAAATAATTTGTACGGATGGACAATGTGTCAACCTTTGCCTTATGCAGATTTTCGATGGGTTGGCGTATCCGATTTTGATACATCATCGATCGCGCTCGATTCGCCTGTAGGCCATATCCTTGAAGTCCATCTCGAATATCCGCAACATGTTCACGATGCGCACACTGACCTACCGTTTTGCTCGACACGCGACAAACTACCTGGTAAGTAGGATAAGCTACTCGCAACCTTATATGATAAGAAGTGTTACGTGATATATTACCGCAACCTGCAACAATGCACGCGACATGGACTTCGCGTTACAAAAATACATCGAATATTACAGTTTTCACAATCTCCGTGGCTTCGCAGTTATATCGATCTCAATACATAATTCCGAACACTCGCGAAAAATGATTTTGAAAAAAATTTATATAAATTAATGAATAATGCGGTATTTGGTAAAACGATGGAAAATGTGCACAATCACGTTAATATTAAGCTTATAACATATTGGGATGGAAGATATGGCACAGAGGCGATGATCGCAAAACCAAATTTTTATAGTAGAAGCGGGTTTTCGGAGAATCTGATCGCCATTAAATTACGCAATCTCGAGGTTAAATTTAATAAACCAATCTACGTGGTAGATTATTATGGTACCTATATATCGAGAGAAATGTAAAGTCATGTACACTGATACCGACAGTCTCATATATCACATCGAGTGTGACCATATATCAATGAGAATATAAAGCGCAACGTCAACAGATTCGATATCAGCGATTATGCAGTGGACAATGTATACGGTATACCGCTCGCGAATAAAAAGATACCGGGTTTAATGAAGGATGAAAATAATGGCGCCATCATGACCGAATTCGTCGGGCTTAGGGCAAAAATGTACGCGTTGCGAGTAGATGGTAAGAAGGATACGAAAAAGGTAAAAGACGTCAAGACGTAATGTCGTCACGAGAACAATAACGTTCGACGATTAAACGCGGTGATTGGACGAAGAGATTGAAATGATGCGTCAGCAGTTTTGTATAAGATCTAAATTATACGAAGTATACACTATTCACGAGACAAAAATTGCTTTAGGACTGTACGATGATAAGCGGTATATCGTACCCGGAACCACCGACACACTACCGTGAGGATATTACAAAATACCGTTGTAAATAAAAATCATGTATATTTATTGTAAATAAGAATTACGTATATTTATAAATTAAAATTATTTATTGTAAATTATATATATATAAATATATATTTTATAATGTACAATTTTGTTTATATTTGTAAAATATCTTTAATATTATGTATTATTATTAAAATATTTATAATATATTATTTTTATCTATCCAAGAATTGTGTGTAGCCTCAAGTCCCAGCTATTTCACATAAACCTTGTCACCCTTTTTGCGTATCACCTTTTCCACGAAATGTACATAGAGATTGACAACGTGTTGTAACTCGTATTCGTAAAATCCGCCGGCGACAGAATTTCCGCGCGAATCTTCGAGTACATAAGTCACGGGATTAGTTTTCTGCACTTTAACGATCTTAAACACTTTGGTCGATCAATTTGGCGTATAACCTTTGTCAAAGATGGTCTTGAATTTACTCACGCGTAACGGATTGTCTACTTTGAATCTTGTCGGTGCCGCAATCTTTACGTTGCTGTATACCGTATTTAAAAGTTTATCGGCGATCGCGGGGGTAACATCGATAGGTCTCATACCGATAGTGCGATGTTTTCGCGCATTGTACTCTCTAACGAGCCGGGACAACGCGTCGATCCACATGTAATATCCATTAAGCGTGAACATTTTCCACATATTGCTCTTTAACGTTCGGTTGAATCGTTCCACGACCGAGGCTTTCATGACAGAGTACGTCGAATAATGATTAATACGGTATTTGTTCACGAGTTTCTGTACATTTATAAAATTCTTTTCCTCTGTCGGTTTGAAAATTTTTCGGACATCTTCCATCGTCTCGAATTATCTTTGCGATAGCGTCAGGCATTTCGTTTCCACTTACTCTTGAGCGGTACAGCCCACGCATACTTGCTCAACACATCGATAACTGTAAGTATGTAATTATAACCTTTGTTGAATCGTGCATATGGACGCATCTCGGCCACGTCCGCCTGCCACAGATCATCGAATCCACGTACTATGACACGTCTACATGGAAAATTTTTTCTCGGTGGAGTGTGCAATTCCTTCACCAGCAGCTGTCTTTCGCGACATATTTGATCGCGGCATAATTCGCAACAATGAGATAATTCCTCCATGTATATTCTTTATATATCTATTTTCTCCTGTGCTGAATTAAATATAGTCTGCGTGTGAGTTGCATTCTGCATCTCGTCCATCATTATTTGTAGCGTTTGCATATTCGTCTCAAGCGTGATTATTTTTTTCTCAAGTTTTTCCAATCTATCTTTTAAAAGCTTGACACGTATTTTCACGTACTGTTTGTTTGCGGCATCAGTATCATCTTCCGGTTGCGCTACGCGTCGTATCTTGCGCGACCTTGCATCAAAGCCGGAGGCAGTCTGACACAGAGCGTAATTTCTTAGTAATCCATTCCATTGATAGTGAGTTGTTCAATGTTCCGAACGATAATCCAAATTTATTAATCGACATTTTGACACAAACGATATTGACAGACTGACTTGTTTCGTCAACGCATAGTTTAATTTATAATAAGACCAGCTTCGCAATGTTCCTCGATAATTGATAATATTTCATTGTCGTGGGCATAGTTGCCGGCTTGACGCGAAGCTTCCGCAATCGCAAGCGATCTACCAACTCGTTGGGATCATTCCAATGAATGTAACCGATTTTATTATCGTTTAACGTCATAGCGTGCGGTATGTTTATACCTCTTCCAGCTTTTTTAGTAGAGATTAAGTTCGCTATATTTTTATACTTGTATCTCTTGTTACTTAATACTGGATTACGCATATCATTGTCACGTCTATGTGCATTTTTCGCCAATAATATATTTTTGTATTTAATTTTATTATCCTCAGTGTATACGTCACCGTCGGACACTCTCTTGAAAATAAACTCGTAGAGACTTGGTGTTCTCACGTATCTTATTCCACCGATAATTATATTGTCATCTTTATCCACATCAAAAATTTTATCATTCTTTCGTTGTAAAATTTAACACCATATACATAATCCATATTGCTATCTTTATCTTAACTCAAAATAGGTACCACATATTTTTGCCCTAAGGGGCCCAAGTATGCGCGCAATGTACTTTGACCCTCGGACGTTTGTAATAGATGTTGAACCGACGTCACAAGCATTTCAGGCGTGGTTTCGAAAATTCCTTCCATAGACGGAGATGGTCTTTCAATATTTTATCAGAGTAGAAGTAACCACATTCGATAATTGTTTCATTCGCTTACGTTTTGATTGATTTGAAGTAGAAGTTATTAGCGAATCATTCAATGATAAATTTGACCTTTGTTCCATACTTTGACTCTTTTTTCAGATGCTTGTCTTCGAGCATACTCATTGGTTCGATTTTCGTTTCATTAGATTCCGCATTGATTGTATTTTCGACAAGTTGTTTTAAAGGTTTGATAATTGGTTTAAAGTGCCTCTCCAATGCGACGTCTTCCTCCATTCGACCAGTTGTTAAAGAACGATATTTTTTGCGGATTGTTTCGCTCGTTTTTACAATCTCTTTCGCAATCTTCTCACAATCGTCACTGTCAATCGTCATCATGTTGCGCTCGGACGAAAAATTTTAGACGTTGCTCGATCGATGTATCAATAGCGACTAACTACTTTACGGTATTGCAAAATCGTTAAATCTTTTTCGATATCGTTCATTAATCTGTAAACTGTCTTTATCAATCACTACAAATCCATATTTGTGTTACTAACATTTCTGACAGAATGCGCGAAAATCATCGTAAGACATGTCAGTATTTACATGATCGTTGTATATATGTTTCAAGTTTGTATCATTTTGTTTAAATAAAATCAGTAAATTTGCATTATCCCGTACGAGATGCTTGGGTATCTTGGCATACGTTTGACAAAGATAGAAAGAGTTGACGCTCGAGTATCGACCCATTGCAAAGTATTCTCTTATCGTATCGTGCTTATCGCACACCACGTCGTCAAAGATAAAAATGGAATTCGGAAGCGCCTCACTCGGTGGAATAACGTCACTATTATTAGAGAATGTAAAATAACCAATTTCGTCGATCGGTAATAGCAAATTTTCCAAGTATCGATATTTCGGTTGTTGAAGCGATTTCGAGTATACGTACACATTCTTGAAACGTACACCGTGTGGACTTTCTATCAAACTTATCAACACGTTAGTCTTACCGCAATTCGAAGGTCCGCAAATGATACCGCGTATAGTAATCGGCAGCATGTTTCCATGCGTATTTCTTTACTCGTGTTTTATCGTCAAAATTTGTCACTTTGATTGTCGTCGCTTGTCGCATATTTACTCTCGCGAATCTCGAATCAGATTTTTGGATGAATCATCGGGGCCCTATTTATAGAGGTGCACCAGATTGAAACCGTTCAGTCTCAAAAATGTTTCTTCTTCTATCGGTTGACAGCGATATTCTTACCACCGAGCCGTTACAGATTATCCCCAACATTATTTTACTGCGACACTTTGGTAGCTACGTGGAACAATTGTGGGACAAGCTTTCCGAACATATAAAAGACTCAGTATCGTCGATGCATGCAACATTATAATTTACCATGGCAGCAAACACATATCGACGGTCCAAAACCGTTAATAAAAGGTTGTGGCAAATGCCGACAAAAATTATAAGAGGTAGTGGTTTGTTAAATCGTGCGATAAATACACTTCCTATCGAATTACATATTCCAGGCTATCAGTTTTGCGGACCGGAAACTCATTTAGAAACACGATTGGCTAGAGGCGATCGGAGTATCAATTCATTGGATGCCGCGTATCGCGAGCACGGCACAGCTTATTCCCGAAGCAACGATTTCCGTCAACGACACGTTGCGGATAATATACTTACCACTAAAGCGCAAACACGTATTACCGCGAGAGATTCGACTCTTGGCGAAAGAGCGGCCGCTACAGCTGTTTGGGCAGCTATGAAAGCAAACACAAATTTCGGTATGGGGATGAAAACCAAAAAATCACTGATGAAGGAAAAGACTGTGAAAAAACGAATACTTCCTATAGCGAAGTGCGGTGGTATCTTACCAATTTTACCATTATTGGGAGTTCTCGGTTCTTTGGCTGGCGGAGCAGCGGCCATCGCGAAGGCGATAAACGATAGCAAAGCGGCGCAACGTCAGCTCAAAGAAATGCAACGTCATAATCGCGCCCTAGAAGGTCACGGACTTTATCTCGCTCCATACAAGCGTGGACGAGAGTTCTCAGCAGCAACCAAGAAAAAAAAGGTCAAAATAAAAATGCCTGCCGGTGTAACAACCAATGTACAATTGGAACAACTTGCAAGACGTATGCGTATACAATTTTTTAGAGGTGTTTTCATGCGCAATAATTTACCGATAAGCGGTGCACGGCGAAATGAGAGCGGTATCGTCAATTTGGATGACGTAGATGGCACTCATTGGGTTGCGTATGCAAAGAGGGGAGATCGTGTAGTATATTTTGATAGTTTTGGAAATCTGCGACCGCCCAAGGAATTAGTGCGATATTTTGGACAGAATGTTGAAAATATAGAATACAGTCACACGGCCTATCAAAATTATAATCAAAGTATTTGTGGACAATTGTGTCTTCGATTTCTTCAAACGGTCGATGATCGATATGAATTTAAAGCCTGACAATTCACCGTCGCGACTCAGTATTCGTTTGACAGTTTTCCAGCATGTCACTCACACTTACGTTGACCGGCAAGAGTAGCGCTCTTGCTGTAAGCTACTTTCCGGCTATAGATTTAAACGATGGCAATTACGAGCTTGGTTTAACGGACTTTGAAACTTATCATACGATATCGAACGTAAATTCTTGGAATAATAAATTTTACTTTGATAACGATGACAAGAAAATTACGATTCCCGAGGGATCGTACGAATTACATGCTATAAACGAATACCTCCAACGTTCAATTTTACGACATCGATGCGTAATTGGTTCCAACGATGTTGATGACGAAAATGTCGCGCGAAAGGAGAATGAAAATGATATCGAAGAACACGGCGAATATCCAATAACGGTTCGTGCTAATCATAATATGCTAAAAAGTGAAATCAAATGTGTCTATAGAATAAATTTTAGTAAACCAGACAACGTTGGATCGCTGTTGGGATTCTCGTAAAATCGTAAATTACAGTCTCGGAAATGGCACGAATCGGATGAACCGATAAATATTATTAGCGTAAATATTATTCGTATAGAATGCAGCGTAACCACTGGCACGTACAGCAATGACGCGTACACACGATACATGAATTTTCACCGAGCGTACCGCCAGGATATAAGATATCGGAAACGCCAGCACAAATCATTTATCTACCGATCGTCGCACGGAGCATTACTGATTTAACGATACGCATTGTTGATCAAGAATGACATTTGCTCGATTTTCGAGGAGAGGAAATTACCGTAAGATTGCATATACGGCGGCGGCTAAAATAAAGCCTTTGACAAATGAAATGCTTGTGTTGAACGGAAGCACGGAGCACGCGAGAGACAATATCTTTGGGAGGGACAATATTTTTGCGAGAAGGCGAGTGACTGCTATGTCGGGTGACAATAATCAGATATCTGGTTACGCTAAAAAGAAGCTCAGCGCGTTGAATCGCGAGTTTTTAAAATTATTGGGATTTGTCGTACGAAATACTTGAACAATATGATTGACATCTTGAATATCGAAGGCGAGTCGATTTTTGACGATCGTATCGTCAAGATTGAGACTCATACGTACAATCCATACGTTAACACAACGCTTGGATGTAGCGACGAGATACGGATACCAATACAACATTAAGATTTGTACACGTTGCTGTGTGAAAGTTTTCTATACGTTGAGGGAAAGTTGAAGGTGCATAAAGTAGAGGAATGGGCGAGAGTGGTATTGGGAAACAATTGTGTCGCGTTTATGTTTGATGAACTTCGATATGACGGTATGGAGATTGACCGCAACAGAAACGTCGGAATAACTTCCACGATTAAAAACTATATCTCTTTAACAACCGAGAAAGGTAAAATTTTGGGGAATGCTGCGTGGAATATGTCGCATAATGCTGTTGAAGCTTACTTCAACTTCTGCGTGCCACTAAACATACTATTGGGTTTTTGTGAAGATTATAAGCGAATTGTGATTAACGCTCGTCACGAATGAATTTTAATACATTCGCGCAACGACAACAATTGCATATTTAGAAATGCTTCGACTGAAGCTGATATCGAATTATTCAAAATACAATGACGTATGCCGTATGTAATATTGAGCGTGGTCAATAAACTATCATTGCTACGCGCGTTGGAAAGCGGGCAATACTTGAATATGAATTTTCGCTCTTGGGATCTATACGAATTTCCTCTATTGTATAATACGACCAAGCATTCGTGGACCGTGAAAGCCGCCTTTCAGTTGGAGAAGCCACGATACGTGATGTTTGCGCTGCAGATTGACAGAAAAAATGCTGTGTCAAAAGATATTACTATGTAGCCGCGCCTTCGATTTACACGTCCACATTAACAGAATTTATTTGTTTCGCCGATCGGAGAGATAGGACGTAATTGATTTGTCCGGGTTTAGTTTGTTGAACAGTATTTATTCCTTTCGACACCAACTCCCGGACCGTCTTAGGTAATCGCACGCGACAGCAAGATATGAGCGGACACGCGAATTATCGTTTAATTATAACTTTATGAGCGTGAGGCGTTCGGTGTGCTCCCGGTGACGGCTTGCGACGAAGTCTTAACGAAAAACCTTCTCTTCGATCCACGTACAATAGTCCTGGTTGATACGGGTACTACAAAAAAGGAGGAATTTCGATCGTTCGATTCCGAGAGCCAATCGGCTATCGACAACGAGGTGTTTGTCAGAATCGAACGATACGAAGAAACCACAAAAACGGAATGAAAACAAGGCTTCGCACGTAACGTCTCGCTTTAGAACGTTCGAGAAACAAAATTAATAATATAATTTATAAAACGCTTACTTTCTTGAACATACTACATTCGACGACTGTAAATTGACCAACGTTAAACTTTATCTAAATTCGGAATTTTATCCCTACGATGATTTAAATTTAGATTTCGATAAAATTAGATCTTATTACGGATGTGATCATGATGTGCTATTAAACATTTTAAAATTTCTATATTGCGGCCCTCTCGCGGTTTTTGACTGTTTGCTACAAAACAAATCTGTTAAAAATTCCACCGTGGACGTAAGATTAAAGTTTGAGTGCAAAGAGGATATACCGGCAAATACTACAGCCTATTGTCTCATTTTGCACGATCGCCTTGTCGAATATTGCCCATTGACTAACGTAGTTCGTAAAATTACATAGATTACCAAATATCCCCTCCAATGTCAAAATATATAAAGATTGAAATTTTGACGGTCGATAGCAGTTGTACATCATTCTTGCAATCGTGCAGTAATTTTATTAGCATGATCGCACCAACGTTTGTGGATCTGCAAGGATTCATTGTCGGGCAAATCTTTGTTGTAAAGGAAGTAGCGATACTGAGAAACGGATTTGTTCTCTCTCACTACTTTTTTACAAGTCCCGTACCATGGCGTGCCCTTACAAAATCTGAGAGATGTCAAGCTTCATGGCTAATCAGGCATCACCATGGACTTCAATGGGAGGATGGAAACGTTCCATACAGCTTCGCTAGGCGATTGATTACGAGAGCTGTGATGGATGCGACGGAAAAGGAAGATGGAGCATCTACTATCGTGTACGTTAAAGGATACGAAAAACGAGAATGGCTGACCGATATACTTGATGATGATGCGAGAAACGACGTTATTTTCGAGATCTTGGATGCGGACTATGAAGATATCACTTCGTTAAATAAGCTAGACGTTACTAATACTATGCGCTGTGAAAAACATTTAAAAAATTGCGCTTTACAAAATGTATTTAAAATATTCAATTGGTGGACGTACCATCATAAGGATTCACCCAAACATTATTTATAATAAGCTATTGTTAAAATATATTTTTATTCTCTTTTATTCTTTCTTTTTCCTTTTTCTTATCCCAGAATGCGAGTATCAAATTTCAGTACGTGATGTTAAATAGCGGTGTCAGCCGCCTTATCAGGCTACAGATGTTACATTTCAGTACATGGACATGGACTTTAAATATTTTAATGGCGTATAAATATTTGTTTTGCCGTTCAATAGTCGTTTATAGTCGTTTAAAGCCGTTCAAAGCCGTTCGATAGTTGTTCAATAGTCGTTCATAACCGTTCAAAGCCGTTCAAAGCTGTTCAATAGCCGTTCAAAGCCGTTCGATAGCCGTTCAAAGTCATTGAATAGCTGTTCAAAGCTATTTGATAGTGGTTTACATATTATAATAATACATTATTCATAGTTAAAAGCTTTAGATAATTGTTCGTGGGAACGTGCTTACTTTTGTCTTCTTATCATGTGCAGAAGGTAAGCGTTCTTTGTAAGTGATACATCCCCTACTCTAAAATGTTCGAGACAATGTCTATCCCGTTATGTTCGTCACAAAGTGTTCGACTATCTAACAGTCTAGTGTCGTTATAAAAGTGTAGTAAAATTAAAATAAAGCAAAAATTAATAACAATGCCATCATTAATTGAAAGTGTGTTGTGTCGAGGCCGATTTAACGCGTTGTGGTGGACGCAGAACTTGGTGATGAGGCTGTTGAAAGCCCTATTGAATCTTGTAGTATATCAGAGAATAAGTAATATTTCCGCATATTTTACGTTGTATTAATTATTTTTAACATATATTATAATATATTATAATTTTATTTTATAGTACACTAGTAAGAGCGACATACAGATTCCCGGATTCTTAAACTTTGAATACTGGCGATTCATAAGAATGGTGCCACGAGCGGGAGATCGCCGAGGACGTTTGGGAGGATAACGGCCCCGACGGCCTCTATGTGGAATTAAGATGACTCTTCGACCTCGAGCCCTATGAGGAGGACGTAGAGAAATCGTGGGATGAGCCTCCGAACAAGAGGTCTAAGGGTTGATTGTATCTATTTTTAAAAATATTAAATATTAAAAATTAAATTAGTATACTAATAAGACTTTTATTTTTATGTTTCAGAAGGAGCGCCGCCCTATTCTACATATTTTATATTTTTTATATTTCTATTATTATTATTATTTTATTTTATTATTTTTATATTTTTATTTTATTATTTTTATCTTATTATTTTAAATTCACATGCGTGCGCGCGCGCACGCACACACTTCCACCCACACCCACACACACTCCCACCCACACCCATACACATACACACACATTTGTATTATATACACATTTTTTAGAATAAATATTATTATTATATATAATAAAATGTTGATTATTTTTGCGCCTCCTTCTTTCCTCTTCTTACTCCTGCATACCTCGCATTATCTCTCTTTCTCCCTTTCTCTTGAACATAATCTTCTTCATCATTCATCTTGCGAACGTCATCCTTTTCCCACGCCAATGCGGGCGCTATCCTTCTCCTATACGCGTGCATGCATCGCGCTAACTCTCTCACATCGCCTTACAAACGCTGTATCATCCACGTGCATGCCTCACGCTATCCCTCTTCCACACATTGCTGATGCTTCGCGCTATTTCTCTTGCACATACTCGCGGACGCCTCGCTCTATCTCTCTCGCACCTACTCGGCTTCGCCGCGGTCTCCTCGCTTATCGGTTTCGTCGCGGTCCCTTCCCCCCCCTCCGTGGACCTCAAACCTACCGGTTACGCACGATTTTGTCTTCTAGACTCCCGCGAGAATACGTCACCATCCATGTTGCCTTTTGATTAGTTCACGTCGCCTTCGTCTGAATTCTTTCTCTAACCGTCGATTACCAGAAAGATCTTTTGGAGTTACCAACAATTTAGTTTCACTAACTGCCTTAAAAATTTGAACAATAATAATTTTTTTTTCGCTGAATGAGCACTGAACAAGCATTGGTATATCCCGCTTTTGAGGAATGAAAAAGGGCTGTAAGCACCACTAAGACATAAATAGTATTATTCCTGGCATTAATATTTCCAACTGTGCTTTCGACTCACGAGACTCCTAGAGATATCATTGCCACCTTCGACTAAAGAGGATACGGCCTTAGAGGCGTTATCCCACGGATGGTAGCTTCGCACCACCGGCCGCTCGACCGAGTGCGTGAACCAAATGTCCGAACCTGCGGTTCCTCTCGTACTGAGCAGGATTACTATTGAAATGACTAGTCATCAGTAGGGTAAAAATAATCTGTCTCACGACGGTCTAAACCCAGCTCACGTTCCCTGTTGGTGGGTGAACAATCCGACGCTTGGCGAATTCTGCTTTGCAATGATAGGAAAAGCCGATATCGAAGGATCAAAAAGCGACGTCGCTATAAACGCTTGGCCGCCACAAGCCAGTTATCCCTGTGGTAACTTTTCTGACACCTCTTGCTGAAAACTCTTCAAGCCAAAAGGATCGATAGGCCGTGCTTTCGCAGTCTCTATGCGTACTGAACATCGAGATCAAGCCAGCTTTTGCCCTTTTGCTCTACGCGAGGTTTTTGTCCTCGCTGAGCTGGCCTTAGGACACCTGCGTTATTCTTTGACAGATGTACCGCCCCAGACAAACTCCCCGCCTGGCAGTGTCCTCGAATCGGATCACGCGGGAGTATTAACGACGATCGGCCAAGGCCTCACGCCACTCTGACACGCTTGGCTCTAGAACACCGTGACCGCCGGGGCGCGAAGCCCTCGGGGCACGCGCTCCGCCTAACCGAGTAAGTAAGGAAACGATGAAAGTAGTGGTATTTCACCGGCGATGTTGCCATCTCCCACTTATGCTACACCTCTCATGTCTCCTTACAGTGCCAGACTAGACTCAAGATCAACAGGGTCTTCTTTCCCCGCTAATTTTTCCAAGTCCGTTCCCTTGGCAGTGGTTACGCCAGACTGTAGATAGGAACATTTTTTTTCATTTATTTCTCATTCTAGTGCGGCACCCGAGCTAATGCTCATCTCTGCTTGTTACACCTCTTTTATAATAATGTATCTGTTTAATTGTGTATATTTACGTTTTATATATTTACCCCTTTACTGCGCTTTATTTATTTATTATATCTTAACACTAAAGATTTTATAACTCAATCTATAAAATTGTCGACCTCTTAGCTACAGCGTTCTTACTGCATTTCCGTCCCTAGCCACGTGGAGGCGGGTCGATTCTACTGTCCAGATATGTTTTCTTATGGTTAAAAATTTCATTCGCTACTTCACTAAATCTCAAATATGATTCCTTATTCTCAATCAAGATTTTCATTGTTTCTTTTTTCTCTATAATTTTTAAAAAGTCATTTTCTATTTTATCTTTTTTAAATTTATTATATTCTATACAGTCCAAGATAATATGTTGAACATCTTCCGTTTTATTCATACAAAAGCAGCATTTATCAGTATCACTTTTACCTAATTGTTGTAACTAACTATTTATCGTTCCGTGTCCTGTTAGTAAAAATGTTGTGTAGAGACCTGGATGAAACCATTTTTTGTTGTTTAATGCATAAGTTACGTTAGGTATAAACTCGTAGGTTACTCGTCCTTTGTTACCATCTTGTCATCTGCTTTGCCATACTTTCATCGCTATCTGTCGTATTTTTCTTTTTTCTTTGTTTATATCTTTTTTGTCAAGTTTTCTACATTCTCAGGTGTTTCGTATTCTTCTTATTTGACTCTATTACCTGTTCTCATCTTCATTTGTATGCCTCTTATGGTGATCATAATATCTATTGGTAGACTACCAGTTAGTACTCGTAAGGCTACTGTCGAGACTGTTCTGCATGCCCTTGACAAGCTAAGCAGAGCAAACCTTTGTGCTGAGTTTAACTGTCTTCTCAAATGTGTGTGATCAACAGCTTTGTATCAAGCTCCTGCTCCGTAACATATAATAGGTAAAATCAAAGCTTGATACATCAATCTTCTTGTTATATGATTTAGTCCCCATTCGGTTTTAACGACTCGTTTTAGTTTAGCGCAGACCTTTTTTATTTTGTCTTTAACATATTTTGCATGTTCTATAAAGTTTCTTTTCTTATCAAGAATTATGCTCAGGTATTTTACTTTGTCATAATATTTTATTTTTTCTTGATCATATCTCAAAGACAGTAACCTGTTTGTATTTAAATTTCCTTTAAAGAGGATTGCTTTAGTTTTCTCACTGGATATTTTAAGCTTATGTTCCATTGTCCAACTCTTTATTTCAGTAAAAACCTGTAAAGCCTTCAATTCGATTTCTTTTCTTGAATTGCCGTGTATTAATACCAGCAAGTCATCCGCGTATGCCACATAATCGCAGCTTTCGACTTGGTTCTTTAACATTTTATTCATGATCATATTCCAGACGATTGGTCCTATGATCGGTCTCTGAGGACAACCCTTTTCCATGTTACGTCTAACTGTTTGGTGTCGAGTTGTAACCGTAACTCGTCTGGTTTTGAAGTAATTGCGCATTGTGTTAAAGAGCGTTCCTGAGCATCTAGCCTCTATTAATCTGTAAAGGATTGAGTACCACCACAGATTATCGAATGCTCCTTGTATGTCTAGGAATACCCCGACTGTATATTTTTTATCTGACGTATCTATGTGTTTTAATGCCGCTATTATGACGCCTTCTGTTGAGCATTTCGATTTAAAACCAAATTGACAGTCACTGTGCATGTTTTCTGCTTCGTATACTTGTAATATTCTATTAATCATAACCCTCTCGTATATTTTCCCAAAGACCGGAAGCAGTGATATTGGTCTGTATGAACGCTGTCTGGGTCGCGTGGATCTTTATCCCCTGGTTTTAATATAATTCTTAATTCAGCACTTTTTTAACTTTTGGGGAAAACTCCCTGTTTTTGACATTTATTAAATATATTTAATATTACCTCGAAAATGTAGGTCCAAATTTTTCTAACAATCTCTGGGTTGAGTCCGTCTTCGCCTGGAGCTTTCTTATCTTTCATCCTTTTAATAGCTGATTCTATTTTTTATTGAGATATGGGAGGTTCTAAGTTCTGATTTTTATAATTGTAACACTTATCTCTTATGTCTTGTTTTTCTGTTGAGATGTCATCTACTGGAACTAGCTTATTTAATATTATATTTATTGATGATGTCCAGTCCGTGGTGCATGTGTTGTCCGTTTCAATCGTATGGTAGAGTTTAAGAGTTTTAACTTTGTCCGTTATAAATTTATAAACTACGCCCCAGGGGTCCTTATTTGCTATCTCAGTTACAAAATTTGTCCACAATTCAGTTTTACTTTTTTAAATTTATGCATTATATTTATTCTTTATTTTTTTATATATCTTTTGCTCTTTTAACGTTTGTTCTTTTAAGTTTAATTTTTTAAATTTTTGTACTTGCTTTCTATGTACATTTACTTTTTTCCTTAGTGTAGATATTTCATCATTCTACCATGCAACTTTACGTTCTATATCTTTTTTATACTTAATATTCTTTTTACATATTTCTGTGATTTTATCATTAAAACCTACGACCATTTCATCCACAGGTAACCTTATCATTTGTTGCATCTTTTCTTTATTGAATTCTAACTGTAGGCTTAATCCTATCTTATCCCAATCAGCTGTTTTAAGGTTAAATTTAGTTGAGATAAATTTTTTTCTTGCACATGCCGTTTCATTTATATATTCAAAATAGATTGCATTACGATCGCTGTTACACCAATCATCTTTTACGCTCCAATGACTTATGTAATTTTTTAAGTCTTGTGTAACAAGGGTTAATCGATATTTGCTTGTCCGTTGACTGTCGAGAAAGTTGAGAAATTATTACTTTTATTTATTATGATTAAGTTATTTGATTCGATAAACTCTTCGAATTTATCGCCTTTAACATCATTACTAGCATTGTGCCATAGCACGGATTTTGCATTTGTATCTCCTCCGATTATCATTTTAATACCTCTGGACAGATCCAAAGCCGCTTCCAATTTATTTATATACTGTTCTATACCATGAGAAAATTGACAATATATGGATGTTATATAAAATTCACCTTCATCTGAAATTACATGTGCACATACACAGTGCTCATCCTTAATCTGCTCAACTTGTGTTACAGTCATATCTTTGTTATAAATTAAATTTGACTTTCCCTTTGTATGTATATGGTTCCTGTAGCAATAGTATGTCAATGTTTTTTTTTATTACAATCTTTTTTACCTCTCCAGCTACTAAAGTAGATCTCTGCGCATTTAATTGAAGAATCCCTATCTCGCTACTTGTTTTATGTACTCAGGGCAATTTGAATCTCTAATACTGTGTCCTGTTTCTTTTCTTTTTGCTCTTACACAACAGGCATATTTGACGTCTCTAGTTTTCTTGGGACATTCCGTATGGATATGTCCGCTTTCAGCACAGTGTTCACAATAGGGGAGTTCATTCGCACAATTCTTTGACGTGTGTCCGTATCCTAAACACTTAAAGCATCTAGTAATATTTAAAAATTCTCGAACTTTACAAGCTTTCCATTCTATATATACTCTTCCTCTATCTAATAGGATATCAAAAACTGCCGCAGGAACTTCTATTATCCAATTAACCAGGTTTGGATCTTTGTTTTTTGTATAATTTGTTAAATCTAAACATAATTTTATCATCAAGTTGTTGTTTCGTTAATCCCGCTCTTGTTAAGTTTTTATTCCATATATTGTTGCGTATTTCATCTTTAATTAACGTTTATCTATATCATATATTAATATACATGGACCAATCTTTCTGGGTTGCTCTATTTTTAAACCTGCTTTTCGAAAATCCACGGAAAGCATTTTAACCATTTCAACGTCCTCTACCGCCTCTGTTTCTATAGCAATAGAGCTGTATCTGGATCTCCGTATATTATTTATTCTTATTTTATCTTTATAAGGTTTTAACACATCGAGGGCTATTTTTTAAATTTCGTCACCACTTTTTGTATCGTTTTCTGTGTATGATTTTATTATCATTATTTTCTTTGATCTATTTCTGTTTCTTGTAATGTTTCTGTCGAGAGTTTGATTGTTTATTTGTTTACCTTTTACGTTTTTATCGAATTTAGATCCTACTTGCCCAGTGTTATCCGCCGCTTGAGCGTACGTTTTAGCCGTCATTACCTTTAGGCATCCTCTATGCACTGCGGCCAGTTTTTCTTTTTCTGTATATAAGTTCTGCAACTTACTTTCTAATGTACTCCATCTGTAAAGTATATGTTTTATAGCACGTTTGCTTATTTTATTTGTTTCATTAAAAAGAAAGCTCTCTAAGGCCTCTCCTTCATATTTTACTTCATTCATTAATGTTTTTTCCTTGTCTGTTTCTATTTCACTGTCGCCTATTTCAGTTCTTTTCCTTTTGTTTCCTTGTGACGTATTTTCCGTGTATGACGAGATTATACTTGTTCTACTATGTCTCTCTGTGTACTCCTCTCTACGTGCTTGTTCTTCCTCCTCATCCCTCTCATCCCCAGTATTTTTGTTTTTAAATGTATTAATTTCCATGTTATTCCCACGAGAATGGCGGGTCTAAAGAGTCCCTCCAGGCAGAGCCCCCTATGCCTAGATAAGGCGCTAAAATACTCTAGAGTTGCGCCTGGTGCTCTAGAGAGATCGCTCGCAACCGCGCTGGTTTACGTCCCCGCAGCCATGCAGCCCTCAGCACGCTGCCTCTAACCTTGGCTTGGGACGAGCTCAGGTACCCCGGGTGCGCCAGACCCGTACCGCATATTGCCGAACAATGGCAGCTCCTGGGGGGAGTAGATAGGGACAGTTATTGTGTGAATCGCCACCCGGAGGCGACGATTCGTGCTACATTGCCCAAACAGGCATACGCTACTACGGTATCCACTGCCTAGCGACGTTGCCCCGAGACGGGCGATGAAAAAATCCAGCGCCTGCGGGATCTTATGCGCAGGATGGACAGTTTGTCCGCGCCTGCAAGCCCACCTTCCTTCTTCAGGGCCGCCTAGTCCGCCGGTCCACACACTCAGCGATCCCTTTGCTTACCAACGCGCCCACGGGAAACCAAGGGGAGGCCTGTCCATTGTATCCCGACCCGGATACACGCCTTGACCTTGTTTGAGCAGAGATTTAGGAGGAAATGTTATAAGGTTTGGATGGGTAAGGGAGGAAATGACTCGAAAGCCATTGGATAACAGATTTTTGGAAACCTACCTATTTAATCTTGAACTTAATACTATAAGACGCGAGATCATTCGGATGTGCGGCTTGTCCGAGAAGATTACGGGACCGCATCTTCATGGCGGAGGACTCCGACTTCCCCAGCTGAACGATCTGTCCTAAACAATAACTACGACTGCGATTCGAATTCCTTCAGCCAGAGGGATTCGCAACAAAAATCAGCGAATGCTGCATAGACCTCTGAGCTCGACACGAAAAAGTGTGCCGCCTCCGGCCATCGCCATTCGCTTTGTGGAACCAAATCACGCAGAGCCTCCCTCTGCGAGTCAAAAAGTGGACAGTCCAATAAGAAGTGTTGAACCGTGTCTATTCCACTCCCGCATACGCACACATCACTATCGGCGAGACCAAGCGACTCGAGTCGCTCCCGGAAGTCTCCGTGTCCAGTGAGGGCCTGTGTGCTCCAATAATTGGTTTCCAAGGACCGTGTGGCCAATCTTTGGCGGATGTCCTTGAAGAAGGCAAACGTGGTACGACCTTTCATGGATGAAGACCATTTTGTCTGCCACATATTTATTGCCTCTTCCCGGATACGCTCAAACGATTTTTTTTTCTCTATTTCCGCGGCTATTATTACGTTTCCTATTTCCGCGGTCAACCCCTTACGCGCATTATATCTCGCGACGTACTCTTTTAATAAAATGTCGACGGGTGTCATCCCGGCCACGACACAAAGCGATTCCCAGGACGCTGTACGGTAAGCGCCGGTTATCGAGATTAACGCTCTACGCTGCGCGGCTCTAAGGATTCTAATATCACTCTCCGTATATAAATCGACCCACCCCGCGGCGGCGTACGTTACGCACTGGAAGACCACACGATATATTGTGGAAAGTGTTTTATATTTAAAACCCCACGCGGCTCTAGCTAACTTACCTAATTTCCCGAATAGCAACCCGGTTTTGCTACTTAATTTTTGGCAGTGCGACTTTACTTCCATACACCTATCTAGATGCACTCCTAAGTATCTAACCGTTTCCCTAAATCGTATTTTCGTGTTGTTGACTTCTATCGTTGGCGACCTATTTACGAAATCGACGATTCTTCTATTATTTTTCCGCTTCCTTTCCGGGCGGTCTCCTCCCCGTCTACTTATCGGGTTTCTTACGATCGCGTCGCTCTTTAAGACGATTGCTTCGGTCTTTCGTTCCGATACCTGTAGCTTCGCGAATTTACACCAATTTGTTATAAGGTCTACCGCGCGTTGACCTTCTACTTCGATATCTTTCCGCAAATTACCGTTAACGATCACTACCAAGTCATCCGCATAAGCCGCAAATAGGATGTTCGAGACTTCCAGAAGTTTTAGAAGGTCGTCGAACATGAGGTTCCAGCAGGCCGGACCAAGAACAGAGCCCTGCGGCACCCCCTTGTGGCCCGCTTTGAAACCTCCGAAGAACCAAAAGTGAGCTTAACCCTACGGTTGTCGAAGTAACTTGGCAGTACTCCGAAAACATTCCGCGGGCAACCTCCAGATTTTAACGCGTCTAACACAAGAGGCCACCAGACATTGTCAAAAGCCCTCGAGATGTCGAAAAGCAGCGCGACGGCATACCTCTTTTCAGAGGCAGAGACCATACGACGCAACTCCACAATCGCGTCCTCCGTCGATCTTCCAGCCATAAAGCCGAACTGCCGATCAGAGACTTTACCCGGAGCCAATGACGTGTCCGTAAGGCGAAGCTTAATTAGTTTCTCAAAGAGTTACTACCCTACCACGGAAAGGAGACAGATGGGGCTGTAAGATTTTGGGTTCTTTTCATCCTTGTCCTCGTCCTTCAGTAGGACTCGAAGTGAGCCAACCTTCTAGGCTGAAGGAAAGACGCCCCACTGAAGGCACCCATTAAATAATTTCGTGATCCGACCGGGGATCACTTTTATCGCGGCCTTCAGCACTCTAACCTCAATGAGGTCGAGACCTGGTGCTTTATCGTTCCTAAAGGTTTTAGACGCCTTGACCATTTCTACTTCTGTGAAGAAAGAAGCATCGTCCGTATCGGGCGCAACGAGCACATTCTCCCTTAATGCGCTTTGTTGGGGCGTTTCTTTCGCTATCCGGTCATCTGGGACGTGTACGTCCAAAAGGTAGCTGGCTGTTTCTTCTAAACTGATAGTAGACAAAGTACTACTACGCCGGAGTGTACTGAGAATACTCTCTACTCAGAGTTTTTCCGCTTGTTGCTTATAGACGAAGCCCCAAGGTTCCGAGTTGCCGTACGACATAACAAATTCCTGCCAGCTTGCGAGCTTTACCTTTTTGACCATTCTGCTGTGTTGCCGTAAAGAAGAACGGTATTCCAGCAGCATTTCATGGCACAAAGGTTTGTCCTGCCCCTTTTGGAGGGCACGTTTCGATCTATAAAGCCTCTTCTTTGAGATTGTCAATTCTCTAGTCCACCACGGGTTTGACTTACGGAAACGCCGTTTTCTAGGCATCGAAGCCGTACATGCCTCGCTGAGGACTGTTGCGAGGGTCTCGGCCATATTCTCTACGTCCTACACCGAATTCAGGTCAAGGACCTCGAGCTTGGACCTTGAAAGATCAGTCAGGCTTTCGGAGAATCTTTCCCAGTCGGCCCGACGAGTGTCGAACCTTGTGTTCGCGGTGTCCCCTCTACCTTTCTCTCTCGGCACCCTCAACCTGATATCTATGGAGTTGTGGTCGCTGCTAGTCCAGTCGGCCCTCACTTTCCATTCGCCGATGAACTGGCTCACGGAGGGCGACGCTAAGGTTACGTCGATGAATGACGAACCTCTTGTCGTCCAATAAGTGGGCCCCTGTCCAGCGTCATTGACCACTTCTATGCCGTGTGCTCTGATAAGGTCTTCGAATTTTGCACCTTTTTCGTCTGTCTCTTGGGAACCCCAGAGTGACGATCGAGCATTGGCATCTACCGCAACTATAAGCCTCTTCCCCCTCAGCGAACGAAGCACCGTCTCGAGGTGTCTGAGGTGCTTCTCAATCTCGTCACTGTGCTGGAAGTAGCACGATGCAACGTAAAAGGAGAAGCCGGGAGCCAGCACTTCCGCACAGACGCAATGGGTTGTGCTGAGCTGCGGGTGAATCGCGAGCCGACCGCTTGTCCGAGTCCACGAAATTCTCGAAAACGAATATAGGGGACCGGCACGCGTCGTCGTGTACTCGTTGAATCCGATTCGCCCCGTATCCCATATCCGTGCATAACACACGATATGCGGAGAGAAAGTTTGAAGGATGTGGGTGATAGAGATGTACGTGTACGCGCACACTCGCTCGCAATGTATCTCGCGTCCCCGGCGATCGAAGATGACGCGATCCGCGCCGATCTTATTCGTTGTTTGCAAGCAGAGAACTCGAACGAGATTCGATCGGCTTACATTTCCTCCTATTAGCGGCTGCGAGCCGCGCGTGGAAGAGTCGTTGTCACAAACAACACGTCTCCTCGCCACTCCTCCGAGTACAATGCGAAGTCGCTGTGCCGGCGCTGCCGCTCTCCCGACGCTCGCTCTCTATCTATCTCTCTCTCACTCCTCTCTCCATCTCTCCCCGTTGAGGGAGAGAGAGAGAGGGTGGGAGTAAGTGAGAAAAGAGCCGGCGGAGGAGGCGGCGCGGCCACGGTTATCGAAAACTAAACTCTTTGACGACCTCAGAGCAGGCGAGATTACCTGCTGAATTTAAGCATATTATTAAGCGGAGGAAAAGAAACTAACTAGGATTTCCTTAGTAGCGGCGAGCGAACAGGAAAGAGCCCAGCACCGAATCCCGCGGTTCCGCCGCAGGGAAATGTGGTGTTTGGGAGGATCCGCTTATCCCGAGGTGTCGCGTCGCGTCCAAGTCCATCTTGAATGGGGCCACTTACCCGTAGAGGGTGCCAGGCCCGTAGCGACCGGTGCGCGTCT
>NW_027223351.1:227500-242500 GCF_030449975.1 Polyergus mexicanus
AACTGGCACGGACTAGGGGAATCCGACTGTCTAATTAAAACAAAGCATTGCGATGGCCCTCGCGGGTGTTGACGCAATGTGATTTCTGCCCAGTGCTCTGAATGTCAACGTGAAGAAATTCAAGCAAGCGCGGGTAAACGGCGGGAGTAACTATGACTCTCTTAAGGGCTCCGCCCGGGCTACCGGCGGAGACCATGTGCCAACCCCACCTCCTCATGGTGAGAGTCGGGCAACGTCGGCGGAATGCTTTCCTCCGACGGCCAACGGGGCTCTGGCTTGGTGGTGCGTTAGCGCACCACCCGGGTCCGTGGAGTTGCCAGCCCCTCGGGCCTGAAAACGGTAGGCTCGTCACGCGAACAGAGATAATCTCCGGCGGCAGCCTCGGGCCGCCGGTCCTACCGCCACATCCTCCCCCTCACCTGAGCGCCCGCCTGGCCGTAGGAGCGTAGGTCCTCGTCGGCCACCCGCTGCGGCTCCTGACCAACCGCTTCTTGCTGCCCGCGCCCCTGTTCCCTGTCTGGTCCCGGACAGTTTCCGTGCCTTGTTTGTGGCCGTGCGTTCAGCACCCCGAATGGTCTCGGCTTACATCGCCGAAGGGCACACGAGGCCATCGCTAACGAGGAGATAAATGTTGAGAGGGTCAAACGTCAGTGGAGCGCCGAAGAACGGCGCATGATGGCGAGGGAAGAGGCCCATGCCGTGCATCGGGGCGTCCGATTTATTAACCAGCATTTGCTTGCCGTTATTCCAGACCGCACCCTTGATGCTATCAAGGGAATGCGAAAGAACGGCGAGTACCGGCGCCTCGTTGCCGCGGCTCTTGATGATCTGTCCGCCACCTCCGATGAGAGTTCGTTTCTCTCCGGTGGCGGTTCTAGTGTCTCGGCCTCTCCTCAAGCTTTAGCCATCTCCACCCTCGGGTCACCGGGCTCGCCTTCGCAATCTCCGTCCTCGCCCGACGGGGGTGAGTTGTACGGCAGTTTTGCCGGCGCTATCCGCGCGCTCATCCCGGTCGTGGAGACCATCCAGGGATGGAACTCCCATCTTCTGGTCCAAATCGGATCAGAAGTACTGGATGGTCAGCGGAGTTCTGGGTCCGTTGGCCCGTGGCTTGCAGGCGTGTTCCCTCCGACTGCTCCTCAACTGCGACCGCCCAGGCGCGCAATCGCCAATCCGGGTAGAAAAGCGCGACGGCGAGCGGAGTATGCGCGTGTTCAGCGTCTCTTCCGCTCACATATGTCGCGCGCGGCCAAGGAGATCTTGGATGGTGCCCCAGAGACGGACGTCGTTCCCGATGCTCGGCGGATGGCCGATCATTGGGGCCCGTTTGTCGCGCAGGCTTCTACGCCTGTTGCGGCGGCCCCGCGTCTTCCGCCCAAGCGGGAGCTACTGGGCACCTGGTCTCCGATCTCCTGTGAGGAGGTGGCAGCCACCAACCTGCCCCTCAACTCGGCCCCCGGATTGGACGGTATTAGTGTGCGTCTGTGGAGAGCCATTCCAGCGTCCATCAAGGCTCTCCTCTTCAACATCGTGCTGCATTGCGGAGGTTTCCCGGCAGATTTGCTGGTGAGTCGGACGGTTTTTATCCCGAAGAAGGGCGAGTGCTCTCGACCGGGTGACTTCCGTCCGATTTCAATTACTTCCGTAGCCGTAAGGCATTTACACAAAATCTTGGCCCAGAGGCTTCGCGAGTCCAGGATTATCGATTTGCGGCAGCGTTGCTTCGACGATGGGTGCGGCGATAATGTCGCCGTCCTGGCTTCCTTATTATTGGATGCCAGGTCCCGTCGCCGCGAGATGCACGCGGCCTCCTTGGACTTTGCGAAGGCCTTTGATAGTGTCAGCCACGGCGCTATCACCAATGCCTTGGCTGGCCTGGGCTTGCCTCACGGCCTCATTGATTATGTTGGGCAGGTTTACGCCCATAGCAGCACGATGTTTGAAGTGCGCGGTGTCAGATCCGAGCTTTCACGCATTGGCAGGGGCGTCAGGCAGGGGGATCCGCTATCACCAGTGCTGTTTTGCCTGGTGGTGGATGTGATCATGAGATCCATACCTGCCGACGTCGGGTATCAACTGGGAGAGCATCGTATTAACAGCATTGCGTATGCTGACGATGTTCTTCTATTTGCTGCCACCAAGTGGGGTCTCCAGACCTGTTTGCGGGTGGTGGAAGACAAGGGCAGGGAGATGGGGCTTCTTTTCCAAGGAAAGAAGTGCTCTGTTCTGTCCCTTGTTCCCTCCGGTCGGGAAAAGAAGATCAAAATTTTGACGACTCCCCGTTCCAGCTGCGTGACGGCTCTTGGCTGACGCAGCTGGATACTACTGCCGAATGGCGATATTTGGGAGTCGATTTCCGACCGGCGGGACCAAGGAAAGTCGGTTCGGACATCTCAGTTTATTTGAACCGGCTGAGCAGAGCACCTCTGAAGCCCCAGCAGCGGCTCAAAATCGTCCGCTGCTTTCTTCTCCCTCGTCTCTACCACTCGCTGGTCTTGGGCAGGGCCACGCTTGGCAAGTTGAGAGCTCTGGATGTCCAGACCCGCGCGGCGGTTCGCAGATGGCTTCGTGTGCCTAACGACGTTCCGACGGCTTTCTTCCACTCATCGGTCTCGAGTGGCGGGCTTGGCATTCCCGCATTGGCCACTACGGTTCCAGGACTGCTTTTTCAACGCCTTCGCAGCCTGGAAACCTCTAATGCCCCGCAGGTGCAGGCCATCGCCCATTACACCTGGGTTACCCGCCGCAGGGAGTGGGCGCGCCATGCTCTCACTCGCGGCGGGGTGTGTCTGGCCACTAAGCATCTGCGGGACGGGTGGTGGTCCCGCCGACTCCTTCAGTCGGTGGACGGCTATGAGCTGCGGGAGTGCCAGGATTCCAACCTGTCATCGTGGTGGGTGGATCATGGGAGCCACGCCATTCCCGGTCGTGACTACGTCCAGTACGTGCATGTTCGCGCAAATACCCTTCCAACGCGTATCCGTACGTCAAGGGGGGTGAGGCGCGGGCTGTACGCCACCAAGTGTCGTGCCGGCTGTAATTCAACCGAGACAGCCGCGCACGTCATTCAGGGGTGCTTCCGCACCCATGGTGGCCGCGTTCTTCGGCACAATGCAGTGTGCCGAGTCCTAGCTGGAGGACTGAGAAACGCGGGCTGGACAGTGCGCGAAGAACCCGTGTACGTCACGACCGAAGGCAAGCGCAAGCCTGACTTGCTTTGCCTGCGTGGCTCCAAAGCCGTCGTGCTGGACGCACAGGTCGTCAGCGGCGCGAATCCTTTGGGGGACGCCCACGAACGCAAATTGCGTTATTACAGGGACAATGCGTCCCTGGGTGAGGCGATCTCCCGGGAGACCGGCATCCAACGGCCGGACATCGAATTCTCCTCCTGTACCATCTCATGGAGGGGGATTTGGTGTATCGCGTCCGCTGACTGGCTTATTAACATGGGACTGACCAAGGGGCTACTGCGGGGCATTACAACCAGGGTACTGCAGGGCAGTCACACAAATTGGTCCCGGTGGAACCAAATGACAGCTGTGGGTAACACCGGGCCAAGGCAGCGGGACAGAGAGGGCGTTGGATGAGGGGTTGAGTCGATTTTTGTGCGGGGAACCCACCCCCCAAACAGTGTCCTTGTCCTATGTCCGTCCATGTGCAGTTGGGTCGATCCCCCGGGTGTTACCTGGTGCTTGGATCCCCTAATTGTTTGTGTTTGTCTTTACCCTTTGAGGCTTTGGCTTTCCTCCCCTTTATGTTGGTGGGCAATGGAAAAAAAAAATAGCCAAATGCCTCGTCATCTAATTAGTGACGCGCATGAATGGATTAACGAGATTCCCACTGTCCCTATCTACTGGGAGTTACCGTGGCTCTCCTAAGGACGTCCGGGTGACGCTCTTTACTGACCCTTGCGCCGGTGCTGGTGATCCACGGGTCCGTTGGATCCCGGCCCGCGCGGGTGATGTTCTGAGTCGATCTCGGGGTCTGAGAGTCGGGGTTGGAACGTGATGCGAATCGCTATGCGATGCGAAATCGCGTAGCGATATCAGTCCTCTAGTTAGGACCTCTAGCCTCTCGCGTTCAAGTTGTGCATCCACCTTCTCGTGGTACTCCTGAAAACGCCACCTACTTTGGAAAGTAAGATTCGGTAGGTGTCGGCTGAGGGATGTCACAGCGAAGTTTTTCCCCCTTTTCCGCACAGTCATGAGCCGGCATCAGTGATACTATGACCTTCTGATGGACGTCCGGGTGACGCTCTCTACTGATCCTTGCGCCGGTGCTGGTGATCCGGATTGATCCACCGGATCCCGGCCCGCGCGGGTGATGTTCTGAGCCGATCTCGGGGTCCGGGATTGTCGTGGTTGAAATCTGATGATAATCGAATGGCTCTCAAGTGACAGCGTCCTTCCTGTCTTCCCTCTCACACACCTTCCGCACTTCCCGGCAGCCCATCTCCATCCGTTCGTCTCTATTGTTCTTCGGTGCAGTAGAGAGGAACAGGGGTTGTCAATACTCGCCCACCGGGCCCTGCGCTTCTGAGGTCTTTGGCCCAGCGGCGACGGAACCGGTGGTTACTAATCTTTTCTTTTCTTTTCAGGTCTCCCCATACCTTTAGGAAAGCCATCCATCTCTCTCTCTCTCTCTTTATCACCCCTCTTTAACAATACTTACTAACACTACTAACACTCATCACTCCTCTTTCTCTTTTTCGTCCCTCTACTCTCTTTCCCTCCTGAGCTAAAAGCTCTCACCTCAACCCCTTTTTCACTCCTTTTCGTACTATCTCTTTTGCTATCGCTTTTCTATCTCTGTACTCTTTTCTCATTTACTTGCATAAAACAGCATGCAACGCTACGAGTCGGTGCCAGCATTGCTGGCCGAATGGCTCTAATGTAGCAACACACACACACATACACTCTCTCACACACTTACATTCTCTCTCTCCCTTTTCTTTCTCTTTTTCTTCCTTCTTTATTCCTTTTCTCTATTTCCTTAAACAGCATGTATCGCTACGAGTCGGTGTCAGCATTGCTGACCAAATGGCTCTTACGTAGCAACACACACACACACACGTTCTGTTTTTCTATCTCCTCTTTCTCCCCCTATTCTTTCTTTCTTTACTCCACTCCAATTAACAACTCTCACTAACAACTTCATTACTAACACTTTCATTGATCTGTCTACTCTGTCGCTTTTACCAATCCCTTAATACAGCATAGCTACGAGTCGGTGTCAGATTGACCAAATGGCTCTTATGTAGCGAGCGCACCTAGAAGCGTTGGTGGAACGTGTCTGTGGCCTTGTGGGCAACGCACTTTTAAGAAGTGGGGAGCCTGCAGTGGTTAAGGTCACGTTCCCGTACTCGGCTTTCCTATCCTTTCTTCATCCAATCTCCCGGCAGCCCATCCCCCATCCGTTTGTCTCTGTTGTGCCTCGGTACAGTGGAGAGAGACAGGGGCTGTTGTACTCACCTATCGGGCCCTGCGCTTCTGAGGTCTCAGACCCAGCGGCGACGGAACCGGGGGTTACTAATACTTTTCTCTTTTCAGGCTTCCATCCTTTGTCGTTTTTCATTATTATCGCCCGGTCGTTTGTTTCCAACTCGTCCGTTGTGGTAGGAAAATCGACGCATTAGAAATAGATAGATAGGTAGGCGTTTCCTCCTAATGGCGCCCGTCTTAAGGCTAAGGTCAAGGATCGTGCCGATGGTCTGAATGGCCGCGAAGACGAAAAAATCGCGGTCGCTAGCGGTCCACCACCTCGGGGTACCTGCTGTCCCCCCGTTGTATTTAGGCTTGGCGGCGTAATGGTGGCTCTGCGCTGCTCGACTTCTTTTCCACCGTACTCGTGGGAACAAAAATGATGAATAATTTTCTAAAAATTTTGGTGAGGAGGAGTGCCCGCCTGGCAGATCGCTTCCCGCCAGGTGCGGCTGCTATTAGGGAGGCAAGGGACGTGCCTGTCGTCGAGTCGCGAGTACGCTCGTGCGCGCGCTTGGAGACAGCCTCCGCTTCCTCGAGAGCGCCTCACCAAGCTGTGCCCGAGCGATTCCGCGACTTAAAACGACTTTGCGCACAGCACCAAGGTTGCGGCCTTCGCGCCGTTCGAGTTTTGTTAACGCGATGCGATAGTAGGAACAGCTTAATAAGGTCTTCACCGGCAATCATCGACCGGGAAGAAGAAATTAGGAATAGGGAATCTAGCACAAGATTAGTATCCGCGATTAGACCCGCGATTAGTTCCGCGAATAGTTCCGCGAAAAACCCCGCGGTAGAAAATAAGATTAGATACGCGAATGTTTCCCAATTAGAACCCCATAGTGTATGTGATCCGGGTTCCTCTTCGCAGCCGCAGCAACAAGCTCCGGCAAGTAGCGTCCCCTTTTCCTCATTTGCGTCCACGGGAGTGAGGATACTGCAGCTGAACATGAGGCGTTCAGCTGTAGTTACGGGTGAGGTGCGTCAGCTTGTTGCCGAAAAGCGACTTGACGTCCTGTTATTGCAGGAGTTGCATGTCAAGAAGCATGGCAAGAGCCACACCTTCGTTGGCTTAGGGAAGAATATGAGGGTAGCTGCTGTATGCTCAGAACGCCCCTGGGCTGCAGTGGCAGTCTGTAACCCTCAATTACAAATGGTGTTTGTCTCGCAGCTTAGCACGACACATTGCGTCTGTGTGGAAGTGCAGGCTCCCAATTTTTCTTTCTACGTCGCATCGTGCTACTTCCAGTACAGCGACGAGATAGAGAAATACCTCAGACACCTCGAAGTGGTGCTTCATTCGCTGAGGGGGAAGAGATTGTTAGTGGCAGTAGACGCCAATGCTCGGTCGTCACTCTGGGGTCTCCAAAAGACAGACGAAAGAGGTGCGAAATTTGAAGACCTCATCCGAGCATATGGAGTAAACGTGGTGAATGATGTCGGACAGGGACCCACCTTTTGGACGGCAAGAGGTTCGTCTTTCATCGATGTAACCTTGACGTCGTCCTCCATGAACAAATTCATCAATGATTGGAAGGTGAGGCCCGACTGGACGACCAGCGACCACAACGCAGTCGACATCAGATTGATGGTGCCAAAGGGGTCAGGTGGAGATCGGGGTGCCGCGAACATGAGGTTTGACACTCGTCGGGCTGATTGGGAGCGGTTCTCCGAGAGCTTGACTGATCTTTCAAGATCGAGATTGGAGGTCCTCGATGTCTGTTCTGCGAATAGAGTAGATGAGATGGCGGAGACGTTGGCAGCGGTACTCACCGAAGCCTGTTCCGCGTCGATGCCAAGAAAAAGACGATTTAGGAAGTCCAACCCGTGGTGGACGGTCGAATTAACTATACTCAAAAAGGGAGTATACAGAAAGAGGCGTGCACTCCAGAGAGGGCGGGACAAGCCCACTTACCTTTCTCTGAAGTTGGAATACCGCTCTTCTTTGCGGAAATACGGCAGAGAGGTGAGGAAGGCGAAGCTTGCGAGCTGGCGGAAGTTTGTCACATCGCACGGTAACTCGGAGCCCTGGGGATTCGTTTATAAACTCCAGGCGAGAAAACTCCAAGCTGAGGGGGTGCTCAGCACACTCCGGTGTGGCGAATATTCCACGAAGACTTTAGAGGAGACCGCCGGCTACCTCCTAGACGTGCACACTCCGGATGACCGGGAACAGGATGACACGTTCGAACAACGTGAAATTCGTCTCGCTTCGAAGGTTTCCCCCGACACGGTCGACGCCTCATTCTTCACGGCGGTAGAAATGGCAGTAGCGGTGAAAACTTTTAAAAATAATAAGGCTCCAGGAATGGACCTTATTGAGGTTGCGGTTTTGAAAGCCGCTTGTAGGATAATTCCCGGTCAGTTTCTTAGATTATTTAACGGATGCCTTCAGTGGGGCGTCTTTCCCTCAATCTGGAAGGAGGGCTCACTTCGAGTCCTTCTGAAGGGTGAGGACAAGGACGAGAAGGATCCGAAATCCTATAGACCCATCTGTCTCCTCTCCGTAGTAGGAAAACTTTTCGAGAAACTTCTCAAAACCCGCCTCATGGACGCGTCACTGGCACCGGGTAGGGTCTCCGATCGACAGTTCGGTTTTATGCCCGGAAGGTCGACGGAGGATGCTGTTGTGGAGTTGCGGCGTATGGTTTCTGCCTCTGAAAAGAGGTACGCCGTCGCACTTCTCTTCGACATCTCCGGGGCTTTTGACAACGTCTGGTGGCCTCTTGTACTAGCTAGTTTAAAAGAACGGAATTGCCCGCGGAACGTCTTCGAAGTCCTCCGGAGTTATTTCGAAAATCGAACGGTAAAAATCGCGTTCGGTGCTACAGAGGTGTCCAAGCGGGCCGCGAGGGGGTGCCCACAAGGTTCCGTCCTCGGTCCGACTTGTTGGAACCTCATGTTCGACGGCCTTCTGCGGCTCCTAGAAGGCTTGGTCGAAAATCGGTTTGCCGCGTACGCGGATGATCTCGTTGTCGTTATAAACGGGGATTCGCGAAACGAAATCAAATCTGAAGGCCAACGGGTGGTCAACGCGATCGTAAATTGGTGCGAGTCCGCGAAGCTTCAGATCTTCGAACGCAAGACTGAAGCTATAATATTGAAAAGCGCCGCGATAAATAGAAACCATATAGGCAGACGGGGAGGAGCACGTCCGGATAGGAAGCGTAGAAACAATAAAAAGATCGCGACTCTCGAAAGTAGGCCGCCTATAATAAAAATTAAAAGCACGAAGATAGGGTTTAAACAGACCGTCAAATATCTTGGCGTTTATATAGATAAATTCCTTAAAGTTAGAACGCATTGCCAATATTTGAAAAACAAAGTCGGGATACTCTTCCAAAAGCTAGGTGCGTTAGCGAGAGCCAATTGGGGCCTAAGATTTAGGGCACTATCCGCAATTTACCGGGGAGTGTTCGCACCGACGGTGGCTTATGCGGCCGCGGGGTGGGCAGACCTGTGTACGGAGAGTGACGTTAGGATTTTAAAAGCCTTGCAGCGCCGGGTCCTCATTTCGACTACCGGCGCATATCGCACGGCATCGTGGGAATCGCTTTGTGTAGTCGCGGGAGCAATGCCAGTCGACATATTATTAAAAGAAAATATCGCGCGTTATCAAATCAGAATAGGGAAAAACGCCAAGATCGGGAATATAGAAATCTCCGCCGAAATAGGGAAAAATAACGCTTTCGCTGAAATTAGGGAAGAAGCGGCGAACATGTGGCAGACCAAATGGGCTTCTTCCAGCAAGGGTCGTACCACGTTCGCCTTTTTCGGGGACGTACGCCGTAGACTGGCTACACCGTCCCTGGAAACAAATCATTGGAGCACGCAGGTCCTCACTGGACACGGAGATTTCCGAGCACGCCTCAAATCGCTCAATCTCGTGGACAGTGACGCGTGCATATGTGGGAGTGGAACAGACACGGTGCAACACTTCTTGTTGGACTGTCCACTCTTCGATGCGCAGAGAGAGGCTCTACGCGATATGGTTCCGCAAAGCGAGTGGCGATGGCCGGAGACGGCGCACTTCTTAGTGTCGAGCTCAGAGGCCTACGCGGCATTCGCTGGTTTTTGCTGCGAGTCCCTTTGGCTAAAGGGATTCGAATCGTAAAACGTTAGAGAAAAAGGTGTAGGGTAAAGGTCATTCAGCTGAAAAAGTCGGAGTCTTCAGTTATGAGAGGGCGGTCCCGTAATCTTCTCGGATATGCCGCATTCTCGAATGATCTTCGCGTCGCGTAATTTTAAGTTAGAAGGAAATATAGGCAGGTAGATAAGTTTCCCAAAAACCCTTATCCAATGGCTTCCAAGTCATTTCCTTCACCCCCATCTTATCCCTATCCAGTTTCCTTCCCAACTTCCGCCCATAATAGGGTCAGGGCGTGTATCCGGGTCGGGATACAATGGACAGGCCTCCCCGTGGTTCCCCGTGGGCGCGTCTATAAGCGAGAAGGGGTTTCTGCGTCGTCTGCAAGCGTGTAGACCGGCGGTCTGGGCCCTGGGAAGGAAGGTGGTGGGCTTAAGGCGCGGCTAAACTGTCCATCCTGCGCATAAGATCCCGCAGGCGCTGCTGGATTTTTCCATCGCCCGTCTCGGGGCAACGTCGCTAGACAGTGGAGCCATGGTGGTTGTTGTGAGCCGGCATCATGATACTATGGTGTCCTGGCGTCCTGGTGAAGCTCTCTACTGATCCTTGCACCGGTGCTGGTGATTTGATCTGATCCACCGGATCCCGGCCCGCGCGGGAGAGGTTTTGAGTCGATCTAGATGTCCGGGATTGTCGTGGTTGTCATGGTGCTAATCGAATGGCTCTTAAATGACGGTGCTCTTCCTACCAATCCCACCACATTCCCTGGCAACCCATCTCCATCCGCTCGCCTCTACTGCACCTTGGAGCGATAGAGGGGAGCAGGGGCTGTCTATACCTGCCCACCGGGCCCTGCGCTGCTAAGGCCCTTGGCCCGGCAGCGGTGGGACAGGTGGCTGGGTCAGATAAAGGTCTCTAAGAACCTATATCCAATGACTCTGAGTCATTTCCTACAAACCCATACTCTCCCTATCAATATCCTTCCTAAATCTCCGCCTATAACAGGGTCAGGGTGTGTGTCCGGGTCGGGATACAGTGGACAGGCCTCCCCGTGGACGCGTTTGTGAGCAAAAAGGGGCCCCTCTGTCGTCTGCAATTGTAGATCGGTAGTCAGGGCCCTGAGGAAGGAAGGTGGGCTTACGAACGCGACGAAACTGTCCATCCTGCGCATAAGCCCGCAGGCACCGCTGGATTTTTCCATCGCCCGTCTCGGGGCAACGTCGCTGACAGTGGAGCCGTCGTGGTTTGTTGCGTATGCCCTATAGGGCGAGGTCGCACGAGTGCGCCTTCTTCGGAGGGCGCCCTATAATATTAACTGTCCCTATCTACTGGGAGTTACCGTGGCTCTCCTAAGGACGTCCGCGTGACGCTCTTTACTGACCCTTGCGCCGGTGCTGGTGATCCACGGGTCCGTTGGATCCCGGCCCGCGCGGGTGATGTTCTGAGTCGATCTCGGGGTCTGAGAGTCGGGGTTGGAACGTGATGCGAATCGCTATGCGATGCGAAATCGCGTAGCGATATCAGTCCTCTAGTTAGGACCTCTAGCCTCTCGCGTTCAAGTTGTGCATCCACCTTCTCGTGGTACTCCTGAAAACGCCACCTACTTTGGAAAGTAAGATTCGGTAGGTGTCGGCTGAGGGATGTCACAGCAAAGTTTTTCCCCCTTTTCCGCACAGTCATGAGCCGGCATCAGTGATACTATGACCTTCTGATGGACGTCCGGGTGACGCTCTCTACTGATCCTTGCGCCGGTGCTGGTGATCCGGATTGATCCACCGGATCCCGGCCCGCGCGGGTGATGTTCTGAGCCGATCTCGGGGTCCGGGATTGTCGTGGTTGAAATCTGATGCTAATCGAATGGCTCTCAAGTGACAGCGTCCTTCCTGTCTTCCCTCTCACACACCTTCCGCACTTCCCGGCAGCCCATCTCCATCCGTTCGTCTCTATTGTTCTTCGGTGCAGTAGAGAGGAACAGGGGTTGTCAATACTCGCCCACCGGGCCCTGCGCTTCTGAGGTCTTTGGCCCAGCGGCGACGGAACCGGTGGTTACTAATCTTTTCTTTTCTTTTCAGGTCTCCCAATACCTTTAGGAAAGCCACCCCTCTCTCTCTCTCTTTATCACCCCTCTTTAACAATACTTACTAACACTACTAACACTCATCACTCTTCTTTCTCTTTTTCGTCCCTCTACTCTCTTTCCCTCCTGAGCTAAAAGCTCTCACCTCAACCCCTTTTTCACTCCTTTTCGTACTATCGCTTTTGCTATCGCTTTTCTATCTCTATACTCTTTTCTCATTTACTTGCATAAAACAGCATGCAACGCTACGAGTCGGTGCCAGCATTGCTGGCCGAATGGCTCTAATGTAGCAACACACACACACATACACTCTCTCACACACTTACATTCCCTCTCTCTCCCTTTTCTTTCTCTTTTTCTTCCTTCTTTATTCCTTTTCTATATTTCCTTAAACAGCATGTATCGCTACGAGTCGGTGTCAGCATTGCTGACCAAATGGCTCTTACGTAGCAACACACACACACACACGTTCTGTTTTTCTATCTCCTCTTTCTCCCCCTATTTTTTTTTACTCCACTTCAATTAACAACCCTCACTAACAACTTCGTTACTAACACTTTCATTGATCTGTCTACTCTGTTGCTTTTACCAATCCTTTAACACAGCATAGCTACGAGTCGGTGTCAGATTGACCAAATGGCTCTTATGTAGCGAGCGCACCTAGATGCGTTGGTGGGACGTGTCTGTGGCCGTGTGGGCAACGCACTTTTAAGAAGTGGGGAGCCTGCAGTGGCTAGGGTCACGTTCCCGTACCCGGCTTTCCTATCCCCTCTACATCCAATCTCCCGGCAGCCCATCCCCATCCGTCCATCTCTGTTGTGCCTCGGTACAGTGGAGAGAGACAGGGGCTGTTGTACTCACCTACCGGGCCCTGCGCTTCTGGGGTCTCGGACCCGGCGGCGACGGAACCGGGGGTTACTAATACTTTTCTCTTTTCAGGCTTCCATCCTTTGTCGTTTTTCATTATTATCGCCCGGTCGTTTGTTTCCAACTCGTCCGTTGTGGTAGGGAAATCGACGCATTAGAAATAGATAGATAGGTAGGCGTTTCCTCCTAATGGCGCCCGTCTTAAGGCTAAGGTCAAGGATCGTGCCGATGGTCTGAATGGCCGCGAAGACGAAAAAATCGCGGTCGCTAGCGGTCCACCACCTCGGGGTACCTGCTGTCCCCCCGTTGTATTTAGGCTTGGCGGCGTAATGGTGGCTCTGCGCTGCTCGACTTCTTTTCCATCGTACTCGTGGGACGAAAAATGATGTTGAACAATTCTCTGAAACTTTTGGTGAGGAGGAGTGCCCGCCTGGCAGATCGCTTCCCGCCAGGTGCGGCTGCTATTAGGGAGGCAAGGGACGTGCCTGTCGTCGAGTTGCGAGTACGCTCGTGCGCGCGCTTGGAGACGGCCTCCGCTTCCTCGAGAGCGCCTCGCCAAGCTGTGCCCGAGCGATTCCGCGACGTAACACGACTTTGGGCACAGTCCCAAGGTTGCGGCCTTCGCGCCGTCCGAATCGTTTTAACGCGATGCGAGATTAGCTCTATAAGGTCTTCACCGGCAGTCATCGACCGGGATGAAGAAGTTAGGGATAGGGAATATAATACAGGTATAGTCTCCGCGATTAAGCCCGCGATTAGTTCCGCGATTATTTCCGCGAATAGCTCCATAAATAGGTCCGCGAATAAAATCGCGATAGATAATAAGATTAGACTCGAGAATGTTCCCCAATTTCAACCCCACATCGTAGGTGAAGCGAGTTCTTCCTCGTGGCCGCTGCAACAAGCTCCGGCAGAAATCGATCCTTCTTTCTCACTTGCGTCCACGGGAGTGAGAATACTACAGCTAAACATGAGGCGTGCAGCTGTAGTTACGGGCGAGGTGCGTCAGCTCGTGGTAGAAAAGCGACTTGACGTCCTGTTATTGCAGGAACCACACGTCAAGAAGCAAAACACGGGTCACACCTTTGTTGGATTAGGGAAAGGGATAAGGGTGGCTGCCGTGCGCTCGCAACGTCCGTGGGCGGCGGTAGCGGTTTGTAACCCTCAATTCCAAACGATGTTTATCTCGCAGCTCAGCACAACCCATTGCGTCTGTGCGGAAGTGCTGGCTCCCGGCTTCTCCTTTTACGTTGCATCGTGCTACTTCCAGCACAGTGACGAGATTGAGAAGCACCTCAGACACCTCGAGACGGTGCTTCGTTCGCTGAGGGGGAAGAGGCTTATAGTTGCGGTAGATGCCAATGCTCGATCGTCACTCTGGGGTTCCCAAGAGACAAACGAAAAAGGTGCAAAATTCGAAGACCTTATCAGAGCACACGGCATAGAAGTGGTCAATGACGCTGGACAGGGGCCCACTTATTGGACGACAAGAGGTTCGTCATTCATCGACGTAACCTTAGCGTCGCCCTCCGTGAGCCAGTTCATCGGCGAATGGAAAGTGAGGGCCGACTGAACTAGCAGCGACCACAACTCCATAGATATCAGGTTGAGGGTGCCGAGAGAGAAAGGTAGAGGGGACACCGCGAACACAAGGTTCGACACTCGTCGGGCCGACTGGGAACGATTCTCCGAAAGCCTGACTGATCTTTCAAGGTCCAAGCTCGAGGTCCTTGACCTGAATTCGGTGGAGGACGTAGAGAATATGGCCGAGACCCTCGCAACAGTCCTCAGCGAGGCATGTACGGCTTCGATGCCTAGAAAACGGCGTTTCCGTAAGTCCAACCCGTGGTGGACTAGAGAATTGACAATCTCAAAGAAGAGGCTTTATAGATCGAAACGTGCCCTCCAAAAGGGGCAGGACAAACCTTTGTGCCATGAAATGCTGCTGGAATACCGTTCTTCTTTACGGCAACACAGCAAAATGGTCAAAAAGGTAAAGCTCGCAAGCTGGCAGGAATTTGTTACGTTGTACGGCAACTCGGAACCTTGGGGCTTCGTCTATAAGCAACAAGCGGAAAAACTCCGAGTAGAGAGTGTTCTCAGTACACTCCGGCGTAGTAGTACTTTGTCTACTATCAGTTTAGAAGAAACAGCCAGCTACCTTTTGGACGTACACGTCCCAGATGACCGGATAGCGGAAGAAACACCCCAACAAAGCGCATTAAGGGAGAATGTGCTCGTTGCGCCCGATAAGGCCGATGCTTCTTTCTTCACAGAAGTAGAAATGGTCAAGGCGTCTAAAACCTTTAGGAACGATAAAGCACCAGGACTCGACCTCATTGAGGTTAGAGGGCTGAAGGCCGCGATAAAAGTGATCCCCGGTCAGATCACTAAATTGTTTAATGGGTGCCTTCAGTGGGGCGTCTTTCCCTCAGCCTGGAAGGTGGGCTCACTTCGAGTCCTACTGAAGGGCGAGGACAAGGATGAGAAGG
>NW_027223351.1:252500-262500 GCF_030449975.1 Polyergus mexicanus
GCTGGTCCTAATTGTGATAATAAGCCGAATTTTTGTTGTCCTTTTGTTTTATTCTTAATGCAGATGTCACATTCTTTACATATTTTTTTTATATTCTCCGTTAAACTTTTAGCAGTATAATATGGGCATATTTTCATTCTCGTTTGTGTTATTTTTCCCTTGAACGTATATAATTTTAAAGTCGTATTGAGATAGGTAGTGGGTTAGATCGCCTAATTCTTCATCCGTTCGTGCTCTTATGTTCATGTTTTCTAGTGGTTTGTGATCTGAATATATTTCGAAGTATCTCCCTATCAACCAGTGTTGCCAGTATTTTATTGCTTCTTTTATAGCTAAACAAAGCAGTGGTATCAACGCAGAGTACTTTTGTGTTTCGATAAGTTTCCTTGAGAAGTAAGCCGTCGGTTTTTCCTTTCCATCCTCTTGTGTTTGTTTTAATATTGCGCCTATGCCTTCAAGTGATGCATCTGTATATATCTTGATTGGGAGGTCTTTGTCAAATATTTCTAACACTGGTTGGGCACATAGTAGTTCTTTTATTTTTCCAAAAGCTTTTTCGCAATCTTCTGTCCATATAAATTTTACATTCTTTCTTAATAGTTGGTGTAATGGATCTAATAGTATTGAGCTCTTTTCTATATATTCGTGGTAAAAGTTTATTTTCCCCAGAAATTGTCTGATTTGCTTTTGTGTGGTAGGAGTTGGAAAATTCTTTATTGATATTATGTTATCTTTCAATGGTGTGACTGTGTTTTCTCCTATTATATGTCCTAAATATCTAACTGAGCTAGCAGCAAATGTACATTTCTTAAATTTTAGCCTAAATCCTTCTTTTTTTATTGTATCCAATAATTTTTCAATGTGATTTAGATGTTCTTCAAATGTCGATGAGTGAATTAGGATATCGTCTATATAGTTTACTGAAAATTCGATTAGTCCATGTTTTCTCAGTATGTTACTCAGAATTCGTTGAAATATAGCTGGAGACGTTTTTAAACCAAATGGTAGACATGTCCATTGGAAGTGACCATCTTGCGTTATAAATCCTGTTTTTCTTCTATCTTCAATTCTTAATGGTATTGACCAAAAAGCTGAGTTTATGTCCAGAGTCGTGAAATATTTACAGTTTCTGGCTCTTATTATTATATCATCTATTAAAGGAAATGGTTGTGCTTGAGGGACAACATTTTTGTTTAAATCTCTGAAGTCTATGCACATACGTGTTTTTTCTTCATTTTTCTTATATGCTAGCGTGACCGGTGCAGCAAAAGGACTATAAGATTCTTCGATTAAATTCTTCTCTAGTAGTTTGGCTATTTGTTTTTCTATTTCTTTTTTGTCATTTATGTTACATCTATATGGTCTTTTACTGCAGTATTTTTCTACTATTAAATCAATTCTAGCTTCATATTCATTAACTGTTCCAACATCGTATTTGTCTTTTGCAAACACTGATTTGTTGTTGTCTATTAATCTTTCTATCTTAATCTTTTTATTTTTATCTAAGTGTTGTATTTTTATTTGGAATTCGTCTGTTTCCACATGTTCATTAAAATTAACCGAACAATTTTTAGTTTCACTTTTTATTTCGCTTGCAATTATCTTTGGTTTTTCTATCTCTTTTTCTTTTTTTTGTGAGACTTCTAAATTTTCATTCAGCCTCAGCTTGAATATGGGAATTAAATCTAATCCTATTATGAAATCTTCGAAATCTTCTCTTTCAACTATGTATACGTCTATTTCTTTTTCTATATTAAATATTTTTATTTTTATTCTTACCAATCCATTTGTATGATTCACACCATTGACAGACTTTAAGAGTATTTTGTTTACATCTTCTGTGTTATTTCTTATTTTTATCCATTTCGAGTTTATTAAAGAGACCTGAGAACCTGGATCATATGTTCCCATTATTTCTATCTCATTTTCAATTAGCATCTTAAGTTTGATCAATGGTGTGACTATTCGTTTTTTTTCTCTGTACTTAAGTCTACTTCTATTACTGAATTGCTTCCTATAGCTTTGGGTTTTTCTTTTTTCTCTTGTTTAAACCAGCATTTCTCTTCTGGGTGGTATCTTATACCTTTATTTGTATTCTCGCATGTCTTGCATGGTTTTTTTTCTTCGTTTCTCCCTTTATGTTCTGGTTTTCCTTCTTTTTTAAATATTTTCTTCTTATCTGTTATTCCTTCGAGCTTTTGTAATTCATTAATTAAATCTTTTGTATTTTTCATTTTGTCCCTGTCCATTTTCTCTCTAATAAATCCTGGCAAACCGAATGCAATTCTGTCTATCATTGTGTCGGTGTCCATATCCTTGTTTATTTCTAATAAAAGTCGTTCTTTCTTTATTGCATATTGTACTAGCGAACCTTCTTTATATTTAAAATAATGAGCATATGTTCTGCTACTCCATCCTTTACCTGAAAAGGTTTCTATTAGTACTTGTTTCCATTTATGCCAATCGTTTTCATGCTCTCCTTTTATTACTGTAGAAGTGTACCAGTCTTGGCAGGTCCCGTCCATAAATAATCTCAATAATTCGAGTTTGGTTTTGTTTTTTTCTATTTCAAATCTTGCACATTCTTTTTCAAATGTGTCTAACCACTGTCTGACATTAGATGTTTTATAGTTAAATTTTTCCAATATAAATTTATCAACAATATATTTTAAGTTTTTTTCCTCTTCTTTCTTTTCTGATTTTTCGACTAATTTTTCCAGTATCTTTGTCAGGTCTGAGTGTTCTTTAATATTCTCATGAAGTATTTGTTTTAAATATTTTCCTTCAAACTGGATATTTCCTTCAGCATCTGAATATATCTTTTGCAATTTTTCTGATAGCGTTATCCATATTTTCAACTCGTCCTGCCTTCTTTCTAATGACTGCCTTACCTTTTGGAAAGCCTCCGTTTTTTTTAATTCCTCATGATAATCTGCATAGATGAGTTCATCCGGTATAGCATATCTTTCTCCTTGTTCTGTAACAATTGAGGTTATGGCTACTATGGTAGTTTTACTATCCTTTGGGGAAGCCACTGCTCTGAACTCAAATTTTAATTTCATTTTGTGACGGAAATTGTCGTTTTATAATGTCTTTTTATATCAGGAGTTTGGATCGTCGGAATAATTAACCAAATTAGTTTCTCTGTAAATAAGAGTTTTATATTATAACTGTTTACAACGTATGTACAAAATTTACAGGTTACCTGTAAATAAGAGAAACGACAATTAAGGTCAATTATTCGTATCTCTCTCGCAGCTCTGCTGGCTCGACTATTGTTTTCGACGAAGTGTCTTAACGAAAAACCTTCTCTTCGATCCACGTACAATAGTCCTGGTTGATACGGGTACTACAAAAAATGAGGAATTTCGATCGTTCGATTCCGAGAGCCAATCGGCTATCGACAACGAGGTGTTTGTCAGAATCGAACGATACGAAGAAACCGCAAAAACGGAATGAAAACAAGGCTTCGCACGTAACGTCTCGCTTTAGAACGTTCGAGAAACAAAATTAATAATATACTTTATAAAACGCTTACTTTCTTGAACATCCCGCTCGCCTCGTATACCGGGTAGGTTACGAAATAACTGGTTAAATCCTACCAACATAATCGATACACGGCATCTTAATGATAATTCTCGATCAGACGGTCCGAAGAGCTCTACAGCAAATTTTTCAACATACAATAATAGGAAAAGAGTACAGATAAAGATCATCGAAATACATGAATTAACTTAATCAGTAAATCTTAGCATAGGGTTATTTACATGGGCGTTCTTAGCATAGATATATGTACATATACAGCGTGACGAAAATTAAAGTCAAACTTAATTATTAACGCATAAAGAAAACGCAAGTTAATTTAAGAGCCAGTGTCACTTGATATCGGTAGCTGACAGATCTGCGTTATTGGTCGCTTTAGAGTGGTTTTGGCAGTACGCAATGTAACTACTCGGACATGCCCATCCGATCCCGGATGTACGTCTAATATTCGGGCAAGTTCCCATTTCGAAGGAGGTGCCAAATTATTTTTCAACAATACCAGCTCGTTAATTTTGAGCTCCGGTTTGTTTTCTTGCCATTTACGCCTTTGTTGCAATGTATGCAAATAATCAGAAGACCAAGAACGCCAGATCTGCTCTAAAATCGTACGCACTTGCTGCCATCGAGACAGCCGATTCGAATCGATATCTAAAACAGATTCTTCAGGCGGACTTACTAACGGGCGACCGACTAAAAAATGACCCGGAGTTAACGCGGAAAAGTCATTCGGATCATCATGTAACGCGGAAATCGGGCGGGAATTTAGGCAAGCCTCGATTTGACACAGCAGCGTAGCGAACTCGATCTGCGATAATGTTCGGGAACCAATCGCTCGTTTCAAATGAAACTTTAATCCTTTGACACCGGCTTCCCAAAGTCCGCCGAAATGCGGAGCAGAGGGAGGTATAAAATGCCATTTTACGTTAACATTAGCTATAGCGTCTTGTATTTGAGGGTCGGCGACAAGTCGCTGAAAGGTAGTGTTTAATTCGCGGTCCGCGCCTTGAAAATTAGTGCCGTTATCACTGTACATGTCGGATGGGAGACCGCGACGGCTTGCAAATCTCCGAAAGGCGGAGAGAAAACCGTTAGTAGCGTAATCATCTACGTATTCTAAATGGACGGCCTTTGTCGAGAGACAAATAAAAACGGCAACATAATATTTTTTGGATCGTTGACCGCGGCCGACTGACGGAATTATATTCATCGGCCCGGCGTAATCGACGCCTGTGTGCGAGAACGGAGCCGAAGGCGTGACGCGGGGCTGGGGGAGATTCCCCATCAGCTGTTGCGAGGTACGTGCGCGTTCGCGTACGCACTTTACACAACTACGTATAAGAGATTTTACACTGGTGCGCGCTGAAATTATCCAATAATTTTGGCGTAAAATTCTTAACATCAATTGAGTGCCTCCATGAAGAGAGGCTTTATGAGCTTGAGCGATTAATAAATCCGAAATTCGATGTTTCGGTAAAATTATAGGGTGCCGTTCATCATAACTGAGTGACGAATGGTCAATCCGCCCGCCAAGGCGAATTAATTTATCTTTCCCGAGAAAGGGGTAAAGCGATAACAAAGAACTGGATCTTGGCAATAAACTTTTATCGTTTAACGCTTGAATTTCGGATGGAAAATGACGTTGTTGCACGTAACGGAGCCAAAACAAGGAAGCTTCTTTGAGTTCGGCAGCGGACAAGCACGTCGTATTCACGTTCGTATTGGTCGCGCGACATTTTAGATTATTAATAAAACGTTGCACGCGTGCCGTGACTCGAATTAACCTCCTCCATGTAGAGACTTCGTTCGGTAATTGCCACTCCAGATTATGTTGAGCATGACAAACGATCGTATTTCGCGTTTCGGTTTCGATTATCTGACGATCGGCTTCAAGTTGATCTTTTAATTTATCATGGATCGGCCACGCGGTAGAAGGGGAACTCAACCAGGCAGGGCCGGCCCACCAAAGTTTGAAATCGCGGAGTTCAGCGGGTGACAAACCTCGCGACGCGCAATCCGCTGGATTTTCTTTAGATGGGACGTGATTCCATTTAATCGACGGCAGCCGAGTTTGTACTTCCGATACGCGATTCGCCACATAAGTAGTCCATCTGCGTAAATGAAAACCGCCTCGCGCCATCAATTTCGTAAGCTGATCGCGACTTTCCTTTAGCGACGGAACTTCATCGGCGCCAAATAGAACGTCGTCGACGTAAATAGAATCTTGTACTATTGTTTGTGCTTTTGGAAAGGAATGACCTTCGTCGATAGCTAATTGATTGATAACGCGCATGGCTAAATACGGAGCTGGAGCAGTACCGTATGTAACTGTAAGCAATCGATAAAATTGTATCGGAGAATTAATATTAGATCGCCAAAAAATCCGCAAAAAATCGACATCGTCTCGATGAACGCGGATCTGTCGAAACATCTTTTCGATATCGGCGGTGTACACATAACGAAATTGACGCCAACGAAGGATAATTGAGGACAAATCGCGTTGTAATTTAGGCCCGGTCATTAAATGATTATTTAATGTAGAACCATTGCTCGTTTTGCACGACGCGTTAAATACTACGCGAAGTTTCGTCGTGCTGCTAGACTCGCGTAGTACCGGATGATGCGGTATATACACCGCTTGGTTAAGCGTCGGATTTTCGTCGGAGACAGATTCCATATGACCCATAGATTTATATTCATTTAAGAAAGAATGATAGGGTTTCGCGAGATCCGGATTTTTTCGTAGGCGTTGTTCTAATTTCGAATAAAGAAGCGCGGCAGTTTCGCGCGAAGCTCCTATATCGAGCGGAGGGTTGGTTTTAAATGGTAACCGTATTATATAGCGGCCGTCTTCGGCACGCTGATGTGTTTCGATAAAATGTTGTTCGCATTTTTTATCTTCTTCCGACAGCGGAAGTTCGGAAGAAATTTCCTCGATCTCCCAAAATTTTTGAAGGAGAGAATCGAGCGAAGGAATTGTTACGCAATTTAATGAAGTCGCGGAACCGGTAATTGAATTAGAAGTGCCGGTAGGACCGGATAATATCCATCCTAAAGCAGTAAGCTGGGCCGTCGGAGTGCCGGTCGGACCATGTTTTACCTTTTGCTTTAATAACGATCCAGATAAATCTGATCCGATGAGCAGATGGATCGGATGATTGCTAAACGGATCCGGATCCGCGAGAGATAATTTCCGTAAATGCGGCCAATAATCTACGGTTTTAGTCTTTGAGCCAGCGTATGACGTAATTTTTTGATATACGAAAGCAGTCAAAGAAAAGGTGGAGGAACCTCGCCCATTACAAGACTCGAGAGTAAGAGACACCTGAGATTTCGCTACGCCACTGTATCGTTCGCCGAAACACTGTACGTGGAGGCTCGCGCGGGAACGTTTCGTGCGCATAGTTTGACACAACGATTCCGAAATAAAGCTAACAGCCGAGCCTTGATCTAACAACGCACGAACTTTAAATTTACGTCCTTCGATGGTACGCAGTATTACCCATGCGGTGGCTAGTAACACGTTCGGCGGATTTTTCAGCGGCGAATGAATCGTTTGAACGGAAGCGACGGCGGTCTCGTTCTTTATCTCAGGGGTGGCCGAGCCGCTCGGTTGAGCGTTAAGAGTTTTGTTTTCCAAAACAGAATTTTCACTAATCTTCTGTACTGGTATATTTGATGCACGATGCAAGAGCGTATGATGTGCTCGTCGGCACAAATTACAGCGTTTTTTACTCTTGCAAGAGGTCGGGAAATGGCCGACTTTTAAACAATTAAAGCAACATTTGTGTGATTTGAGAAACTGAGTTCTCTGTTCGACGGATTTACGCTTAAACTCGTCGCATAACATCAAATTATGATTGCCGGAACAATTCAAGCATTTTTCGGTGGCTACGTTATTCACCGAGGCCCGATTAGAGCCTTTATTTTTATGAGACGAAGTATCGGCATTTAACTTAGAATGATCGGTTAGTCCTCGAATTCGCAACGTCATAAAATCTCGAATCTCTTCATACGTCGGAGATGCGGTTGATTTACCGCGTTGCAGATTCCACTCATTACGTGTGCGTGGACTAAATTTTTGCGAAACAATATAGACTAATAAGTCATCCCATTTTTCAACAGGTCTGCCTAAATTTGTTAACGCGGCTAATGACGCGGCAACGGTATCGCGTAAACTTTTGAGTTCGACAGCGGATTCCGTTTTCATAATAGGCAAATCAGCGAAAGCATGAATATGCGCATGAATAATCGCGTTTTGATTATCGTACTCTTCAATAAGTAATTTCCACGCACCATCGTAATTTGCGTCTGCAATCTTAACATGATTAATTAATACAGCAGCTTCGCCCGTGACACTGGCTTTTAAATAATGTAATTTCTGCGTATTCGACAGCGATTCTTTCGAGGCGACGAGCGATTCGAATATTCCGCGGAAGTTTTCCCATTCCGCGAAATTACCGGAAAATTTCGGCAACGGGATGCGTGGTAATTGCAATGAAACCGCACCAGACAATTCGCGGGAAGAAATGTCGCTTACCGTTGATGCCGCATTTGGGTCGCACCGGGAGAATTTACCTATCACGTCTGCGAGGTAGTCCGCCGCTTCGTGGTAGACGTCCTCGGCCGTAAAGAATTCCTCCTCGGTGAAGTATGGGACTGTACGCTGTTCGTCGGCCGTTGCTATTTGCTGAAGCTGGACGTTGAGACGTTGACACATTTCCCATAATGTCTCCAAGGCGTCCAGTCGACTCTTCGCCTTGTATTGCGTGACGTTGGCCTTGCCCATTTTCTTAAAGTTGGGGAACACTCGTTTCATCGAGCTTATTGTAATAGATTGCTCGATGAGGAGGCCCTGCAGCGAGTCCGTCATGATGGTAGGCCGATAAGATGAAGCCTTTCAGCAACAATTCACCACCTTTGGGTTGTAGAGATGCTGAAGCGTGACGACTGGTCCGTCGCACGCGGATGTGCGAAGACGCACTATAATTTTCACTTAACAGTGCCGCGCGCTAAAGCGTGCGACAACTATGTGTAACTGCGGATTACGCAGGACGCACTCTGAGGTGCGGAGTGCTAAAGAGCACAAAGATTGCACTTAAGCTGTGCAAAGCGCTAAGAAGCGCGAGATTTGCGCGGCACTGCGGATTACGCAGGACGCACTTTGAGGCGAGGAGTGCTAAAGAGCACAAAGATTGCACTTAAGCTGTGCAAAGCGCTAAGAAGCGCGAGATTTGCGCGGCACTGCGGATTACGCAGGACGCACTTTGAGGTGCGGAGTGCTAAAGAGCACAAAGATTGCACTTAAGCTGTGCAAAGCGCTAAGAAGCGCGAGATTTGCGCGGCACTGCGGATTACGCAGGGCGCAAATAATAATGATACGTTGTGCTTAAGAGCACAACTTTAATAATGCAAAGGGATGCAAGGTTGACTTCGCGCACTTTATTTTCCCGGAAGTCCTTTCAACGCACTCGCGTTATTATTTACGGCAGCGGAATGCGGATAGATGTTTTGATATCGCGCACCGTCTCCGTCTCGCGATAGTTTTTATAAGTGCTGTTACCTTAGCGTGTCAGCGTTCTCACTCGCACTCCGCGAACTGATTACCGAATCACTATCTGTTTTTCCAAAATCCGGCTCGAAGGACCATTTAATGTAGCCGCGCCTTCGATTTACACGTCCACATTAACAGAATTTATTTGTTTCGCCGATCGGAGAGATAGGACGTAATTGAGTTGTCCGGGTTTAGTTTGTTGAACAGTATTTATTCTTTTCGACACCAACTCCCGGACCGTCTTAGGTAATCGCACGCGACAGCAAGATATGAGCGGACACGCGAATTATCGTTTAATAGTAACTTTATGAGCGTTAGGCGTTTGGTGTGCTCCCGGTGATGGCTTGCGACGAAGTGTCTTAACGAAAAACCTTCTCTTCGATCCACGTACAATAGTCCTGGTTGATACGGGTACTACAAAAAATGAGGAATTTCGATCGTTCGATTCCGAGAGCCAATCGGCTATCGACAACGAGGTGTTTGTCAGAATCGAACGATACGAAGAAACTGCAAAAACGGAATGAAAACAAGGCTTCGCACGTAACGTCTCGCTTTAGAACGTTCGAGAAACAAAATTAATAATATACTTTATAAAACGCTTACTTTCTTGAACAACTTTTGTGCCGTAGCCTCCCCAGCGGTGGCGGCGGTCCGCGCGCGTGCTCGGACGCGCGCGGCCAGGCTGATCGAAGGGCCAACGATTTTATCTCTCTCTCTTCGGAGAGGAGACTAAGATGGATGAACGAAGCGTTCGTTGAACGCAAGAATTGCAAAACGATTACCCTGAACGGTGGATCACTTGGCTCGTGGGTCGATGAAGAACGCAGCTAATTGCGCGTCAACTTGTGAACTGCAGGACATATGAACATCGACATTTCGAACGCACATTGCGGTCCACGGATACAA
>NW_027223351.1:267500-268567 GCF_030449975.1 Polyergus mexicanus
CAATATCTCCATGAGAAGTTCCCCAATAGAACCTTGGAAGCCATCAAGGGTAAGCGTCGACAAGAGGCTTACCGCGAGTTGGTCCAAGCGTTTTGCCAAGAGGTCACATCGAACACCGATGATGTTGACGATGCTGGCAACACGGGCGGTGCGACGATGATAGGAGTCGCCCGCCCGTCCATTGAGACGGCCTATGATGAGCCGCAGCCTGCACCCCAGTCGGTCACTGAGACCTCTGGGAGGCTCCGAGGCGTAGTGGAGGAGCTCCGTGAACTTGTGGGGCGCCTTCGGAGCTATGAGGCTGAGTCTCTGGCGAACATCGCAGAAGACTTTCTGGCTGGGAGAATCGACGTTCATGCCATTGAGAGATGGCTGGGCAAGATTTTTCCTAAGCCGACGGCTGCCCCTCCTAGACGCGCAGAAGCACGACAGCGAAATCCTCCCAAAGCGAACAACTTGAGGAGAGAGAATAGGAAGCAAAAGAGGTGTAGGGATTATGCCATAGTGCAGACTCTCTACAAAAAGAACCTCAAATACTGTCTCTCGAAGATACTCGATGGTGATGCGGAGCGCGTGCGTCCGTCCGCTGTTGAATTCCGCGACTACTGGCGTCCCCTTATGGAGACGACTAGTGTGGCGGATGGAGACATGACGGAGCTGCGCCGCACACTCGGAGAGTCGAGACAGACGGGCGGTGCCAGCCGGAGCCTTCCGCCGAGAGCCAGAGGGATTCATCTCGAAGGTCTCGGCGAGGGCGCGACCATGGAAAATGCTTCTACGGTCGATAGGACCTTGCTCTGGGACCCTGTTATACCTGCCGAAGTGGCGAGGGTTTCTGTAAAGACTGGCACTGCACCGGGGTTGGACGGAATAGAGCCGAGAGCATGGAACGCAGTTCCAAATGTTATTCGCGCTTTGTTGTTCAACCTGTTGCTTCTTGCGGGTGAGGCGCCCTCGTCGATCGCCAATACCAGAACGGTTTTCCTAGAAAAGGGGAAGATGCCGGAACGGCCTGCGCCGTCGGATTATCGACCCCTTAGTATAGGATCCGTTGTGCTGAGACACTT